>NW_006912233.1:0-52767 GCF_000523435.1 Bipolaris zeicola 26-R-13 | reverse complement strand
CGCGATGATCATGCCCGTTGGGATCCCCAGTGGTTTCCCAACCATTCATCGTCATACCCAGGGAGAGGATCCTTCTGCTTGTTGCTTGTAACACAGTGCTATCTTTGCTGGCTTCTAGGTTACCTAATTCAATTTATCTCTAATTCACAAAAATTCTTGGCATAGGTTTAGGGAATAGCCTCTGGTCTGTGCTAAGTAGACCAACTTTCACATCATTCATATAGCACGTTAGTTACTCTCGACCCTACTTATTGCCAAAACCGCGATCTTTCTAGTTGTGAACACTGAGCGTCTTTTCTACTCGCATCCGTCTTGGATGCTTATGCTTAGATCTCAAGGCGTATCCCAAGAGGCTAACCTAGTGCACTAGTATGTGAGGAAGAAATATCTGTAATATAAGTATATGGACCTGCACTTCCAATCGGCAGCCATCGCCATTCCATCTCCTCACTAAACCCAACTATTCACGACCCGTGACGCCATTCCAGTCACGAAAAAACGACACGCCGTCACCCGGAACGAACATTCCCTCTTTCCTACAATGGCTAAGCTTACTTTCCTCGCCACTGTGGCCGTCCTCCTCTTAACCGCAGTACCGCGCTAGATAGTAGTTCTCGGCTCGTGCTGCTTTAATGTCCACGATAGCTGTCTCCGCAAAGGTGCTGCGGGCTGTGTTTTCTTCAACGGCAACCAGTACTGTGTGCAGCAAAACAGCCAAGACGAGTGCAAAGCCGCATGCCGAAAACTTCTTGGACAGAAGCCGACCGACAATAACTTCTTCCTTTACACAGTCTTCGGAGGGTAAGTTATAGAGGGGAATATTGTCACTAGTAGCGTTGTAGTATCGGACGGCTTTAGGGCTAACGTTTTTCGTCTAGATCATTGCCTACTTGCTTTTGCACCCAGTGGGATGCAAGCACAGAAACCGGCAATTGCTAGTGTTTATCTCTATCACGACCAAAGACAGATTAGGTGTCATCACATTGTGGAAGAAGGCGACTATCAGATTAACGGGATGTACTTACTCAAGTAAAAGTATAATAGTGATAAACAAAAAGTTTCTGTGTGTTTAACCAGCTATACACGTCGTGTCTTAGGTCAAGATTCATTGCCTGGTCGAGCCAGTAGTCCCAGCGTGCCTCGTTTGCTTTTCGTCTCTGTCTTTCCGTATCCACAACAACATGTACACATGGTCACGATGCAAAAGATCGGTTATCATTCTTTATCTACCGAAGACCTACGAAAGAAGAGCATATTCGTTATGTAGGAAAACACTGAATGAACAACTTAATTCCAAAGATTTGCATCTCTCTCAGCCCACCCATCAGCTCAATTTAATCTCAGCCACGTGCCTATCGCTGCCTATTACCCTCACAAATCAGTGTACCAGTCTAACCAGCATAAGCGTCAAGTCGTTAAGTCATGTGTCTTGTCGTAGATTCTGATGAAAAGGATCGTATCGTATGGTTCGTTTCATGATGCTGATGCCGCATTTGACGTTATTGTGTCCGTCTGCACAGTGGCAGGGGTCGGCATGGTCGTACTAACCGGCAACGATGGTTCTCGCTTGAAAGGGCTGGTCGGTGATGTCGCTCTATTTTAGTGGCGTATTAGAAAGCTGTTCGTTTTATGATACCCACGTGTATCTTAGAACTAAATGTAGACCAAAAGGTTGGCCTGAAGAAAAGAAGAAGACGAGAAAAAAAGAGAACCGAATGCTGGATGATCCACCAAGAATATCCAGCGCGATAACATATGATGTGGCCAGTGTATCGGAGTGGAAATCATCGGGCAGCCACGAGAGGGATTACATTCCAATGAATTAGTAGTGCAAGACACTACTAACGGAGGGAGAAATTCTGCAAGCAAAGAAAAGGAGACGACTTGAACGGTACATTGATAAGAAGAATGTATGGCCCATAACACGGCCATGAAAGGAAAGAAAAGAGGTTATGTGTGACGTGGGTTTTCGTTCAGGAGCCTTGAAATGTTCTTAGTACTACCAATGTACCCTTAATGTCACCGTGTAGCGTTGGGCAGGGGGAATAGGTGAGGATGAAAAACTTACTTTGCTGCTGCTGCTGAGCCCCGTTTGTACACTAGGGTCTATCCTCATGTCTGTATGTTTAACGCCCGTGTAGTTGATGATACTATGACTAATCCATGATAACCGGTAGGCAAGGACATCCTAATGCCGTGGGTATGGAACGAGTGGCAACTTCTCCTAGTGCAGCATACGAAAAGCGTACGAGAAAACACTAGCAGAAGACTAAAGAGTTGCAAACCTTGGATGTTGCTGAAAATCCCGGCGGTCGCTCGATCCATGGCTTCATTTGAACATCCAGTTGAGACTTCCGGATGATACTATAAAACATGTCCAAATGTGGCTTTGAAAGTATGGAAATTATACCAAGTTATCGATGCATGAGAATGATGCATTTCCAAACCCATGGATTAGTTGAGAAATTGAAATTTGTTTAGCCTGGGGGATTCTCATCCGGGCGGTATCCTTGCACTGGGCTCCAAAACTCTGGGGTGTTTTTGGAGTAGAAACTGCCAGAGGTTGTGGTTCCGGGGGTCAAAGACATAGGAAAGAAGCCACTCGCTTCGGTGAAGACAGCCGGGCCATGATAATCCATTTTCAGGAGTTGTGGATCAATAGTGCTCTCAAATGTAACATTTGAGTATGCACTGTAAGAATTTAAAGTGGCTGGAGCAGGTACGTACCCAGACAACTCCGACTGTGCACCCTCTTGCATATCTTGGGCCCAATGTGGACTTGGGCTCCCCGATACAGTGACAGGCGTTGCTATCGACACTGTTTGAAGAGAGGGTTTGAGCTCATATGACAGTTCTCGCAAGTGCTGAGGAGCTTGAGCTTGCGGTTTGTGCTCGTTCGTTGCATTGGCTGTTAGTGTTGCTGAGTCGGAAATTGGTCGAGTATTTCTGGAACTCTATGTGAGATATGCTCAACAATTCCTGAGGTCACTGACCTTTGTGGCGTGCTACTGGCGCCTCGAGAATCTCTGTATCTGTCTCTTTCACCACCAACGTGCCTGCACTGCATCGTATCAGCTTTGCACAGTCCAGTCTTGTTTATAAGGAATTCAGGCTTTCTACTTTTGCTTTTTGGCGCTTGCAACTATCGCAAGCGCCGATCTTCCTCATCTGCTTGTAGGAGATCTTCTCTGATGCGGTCATTTTCTTCCTCCTTTGGCGCTGCACTAGGGGTCTGTTTGCAATACTGAAAACAATCTCTCGTCCAGAAGCATTGCTTGGAACGGTTGGAGGCTGTTCCAAGAATACTTTGTTTGTAGGACTTCTTCTACCATGGTATCCATCCGTGATATTCGGAGGTGACAGTTGAGCAGTTGGCGAATAGGGCGGTGATCCCGTTCTCTGGTGTTGACAATCGTGTGATGCTACTTCAGGCATCAAGTTTGTTGGACGGGTTTTAGATATCAAAGCCGCTTCACTTGCTTGCATATTCTTGAGTTCTTGTTGTAGGAAATCAATGGCAGCCATATGCTTCCTCTCTCGCAGATTTGCACCTTCCGGATACCGCCTCTTGAGACTTTCGAGCATGGCATCAGAATATACTGACTGTTTGAATATCATACCATACCATGGAGGCTTGTCGTCGCTTGTTGGATACTCTCGATCGATGAGGTCCATTACTGATGCACCGCCTAAACTCGCCGTTAGACTCAACAATGGCGGTTACCCGTGAGTACATACTCGATCACACAGGCTGTTGTTCCAGACTCCTTCTGACTTTCGCACTCCTTATCAGCGTTCAAGTAGTAGTCTGAGACCAACAAGTCTACGCTTTTGTATTCTCTTGTTTCTTGGTATAGGTGGTTGTAGTTGGATACATAAACTCACATGTCATACAAAAGGTTGGCCAGCAATGTCTGAAAGACAACTGGAGATTGTAAGGTAGAGTGGCGACTGAACAACGTCCGTTGTGGTCGCATAAACAAGGTGACTCCTAGGCATCCGTCAGATGTCTGGAGAAGGATTGGACGATATCACGGAGTCCCAATTTGGTCAAGCGGACCCGAGCTCGTATAGACGGCGTCCGGATCGGGGTGAACGGGTGTTCTCTTAGTGGAGACGGTGTCTAGATTCTATAGGATGCAACGTTCATACTTATAAGTGGTCCAATTAGTGTCACACAATGAGAGACCTACCCACACGCATTTGCAGTGTCAAAGTATGGGGCGCAGTATGCTGAAGGACCAACTCGCTTATAAGTTGTGGCGTTTTCCATTGGACCAAAAAGTCTCAGCCTGCTCTCACCTTGGGCACTCTACCTTGGTATCGGGCAGCTATGCAGACTTGTGTAACCAGTCTTCGGCGCGGTATAGTATCCTAGTGGTCCTAGAAGGCCATGTTCGAGTGTCGTTGTCTCTGCATAACGGCGCATGGTGATGTGATAAGATTGCTGGCGAGACAACCACGCGTCACCAGAGTATAAGCTTCCTCGCACGACCTTAGTCCCGATGTATGCAAGTGTGACACGAGAGGATCGAGTATGAGGTTATGAACAAAAGATGGGGTCGGAAATGTCGAGTTGCGCGTTCCGTAGTTGGCAACCACCTATAGATGGACCTAATTAGCCTAGCCTCAAATGACATCACGTGTACATTACATAGCTTTTTGGGTCGTGTAGCCCAGTGGAGCCGAGCTGTCACGTTACACTAACTCCATTACTACAATCTTCTTAAGATCTCCATACTAACCTTACTACAAAAAGCAAGACCCATAAGTCTAATCAAACTAACTGCCCCCAGTTGTGGTCTTACAGTAGATAAGATAGAGCGATTTTGAGTTCGTTAGCCGCAAAGAAGTATCCAGGGCATCTATGCATCCCGTGTCCGAATCCAAGCTGAAGTCCGCTTGTACAGGATCATCCCGCATGCGTGCTCAGCGGTATATATTGAATTTCTCGGGATTCTGGAAGAGGACTGGGGGTATTCCAGTTACTAGCCAAGTACCACGTGGCGAGGTATAAGACCGTGATAGTACAGGGATATTACACAAACGACAAAGCTCACGCTAAATTCTCCCGCCAAAACTATCTCAACGACTTCTCAACGGTGAAGAACAATAATGTTACTGTTTGCTTTACTACATGAGAGAAATACACTCCTCTACATCCCTTAACCAGAGCTACCAGCCCTTAGATTCGAGCTTAAGAATCTTCGTAACTGCATGTATCCGTAATTTCCTAAAGCCAAATTCTTAGCATTTATCTTAACGAAGGCTAGTATAAGACTAGCTATTATAAAGATATAACGAATAGCCATTTTGATGTTCGGGTAGATGAGGAAACCTTAGTGTACCACAACAACGGGCTTATCTCATATAGTCATGTATTTATATTGCATCACTGGTCAAGTTTTCGTCCGTTCTGGAAACATATCACGGTATAAGTACGGCATAGTGCTCTGTCCGGTTGTTCGCACCTTTTCGGGTAGTAGAGTCTGTCCGCGTCCTTTCGTCAATGTGGCAGTGTAAATTAACTGTAGCGGAGGAAGAATCAACTCTGTATGCTTTAGCGAGACTTGACCCACTCTATAAGAGCATACTACATGTTAAAATACGATTAGAAGAAGACAGGGGGTAATGCCGGGTTGTGAGCCGTCCGTCAAAGCTCTTATAACAGGTGTAGCGAAGGTCCCGCTATTTTAAGCTACCCTGGTTAGGCCTTGCCGGCTTAAGAAGAATGTTCAAACTTGCAGAGAAATCGAAGAGAATAAGCTACGAGAACTTGAATCTGAGAATATGATTTACAAGTTTCAAAGCTCATATTCTTTCTTCTCCTAGTAAGCTAACACGTTTCGCATAGCTTGCGTTTGACTACGGTACTTTTCGGCTGTAAATGGCTGGGGTTCGGGTACTTATTCATATCCTGATTAGCACTTTACGAAGAGCTGACAGGCACTGTTTAATTTATTATCCTGCGTGCCATGATCATCGGGATTTTTCCGGTGCTATTGTATTCATCGAATCCACCGTATTCACCGTGTTTGAGTGCACGGATCACCTTCATCCAGCCGTCCCACGCGTTTACGGGAATAATCTCTCAGGGTCTATTCAATTATCCATTCTCCACCTCCATCCTCTAGCTAGGATTAGTTAGCCGGCTCAGCAAGAGAAGGTAGGGGTGGGTATGGCGACGAGGAAGTGCAGCGGGGTGGTTGTTAAGATGAATTTTGTTAGTAGAAGAAACGATTCACTAGCCGGATGTATCCAAGAAACATGCCAACTGACATTGTAGGGAAATTGTCAGTTGTACAATTAGAGATTTTTCAGAGCCTCAGGTTTCTAATCGTCAACCAACACTCCGAGAGAGGTCATTGGCTTCTCAGACATAGGTAACTTCAAAAATATACATGGATAAATGTCATTGTTGCTTGCCTAGGGCAGGGCCCCTTCTAGTACATCAAATTGTTGCTCACAGGCAACCTTGTCAAACTCCTCTGCTACAGAAAACGATCTATTACCCAAGCCGTTGCTTCGTGGACGAGTAATTATAGGAGGAAAGGATTCCAGTCTCTTTCTTCCTATGCTACTCCTTCTGTGAACATTGTCCGTACCCGCATGTTCTCATTCATACTGCGATTCCAAGCCGCGACGGCCCCAAGCCTCGAGAATTCCGGTCTGTCCAGCCCCCGCACAGCAGAGGGCGTTACCTGGACATCATCGTGCTTGCATTGACCTGTTCATACGACTGCCAGAGGTGGTGTGGCTACAGCAAATTTACGAGGCATGAGCCTTGCTGGCGGAGTCGACCTTGGCGCGGAGGTCGGCGGCAGTGGAGCCACTCTGCGAGAAGTAGCGGGAGAAGACGGGCTGGATGAAGGAGCGGAAGACTAGCTGGGCACCACTGCGATGTGTTAGATGGCGTTCCAGTGTCTACTTGAGGTCACTTACGCAGTCTGGGGCAGGGCCATCCAGAGAACAAGGACAAACTTGAAGGTGTAGTAGAAGGCTGCTCAGAGTCAGTGGCGTGCCGCATTTGGGGCAATTTGGGATACTTACGGAACCAGTAGCTAGCACTGACGGCGCTCTCAAAAACGGTCAGGAAAGCAAAGGTTACCCAGTACTGAATAGGCGCGTCAGCTGTCTGGATGCTATCACGTGTGTTGTGGGGGGAGCCGGTTTCAAATACCGTGGCGGGGTACATACTGTGAGCCACTGAGTGTCATCGACCTTGCTTGCGGAGAAGAGGGCGTCTAGGGAGTAGTAGCCTGGGATGATGAATCCGGCAACGTTGACAAGGAATTCTCCGGCAATGTTGAAGAAGATGAGGAAAAAGTAGAGTCCGGCAAGACCGAGCACCATGTAGACCTTGGGGACGGAGGTCTGCTTCTCAAAGTTGTTGAGGGCGGGGTATTTGGACAACTAGAACACCACATCATCAGTACGCGTTGCTTGGGATTTCGAGCCGCACAACCTGTCGTCAAGGCCGGGCAGGAGAAAAAAGAGGGTGTATTTTGGCAATGTGTCATCCGACTGAAGCGAGCGGGGGGCTTACCTCCTTGTCGAGCTGTGACAGCTGGGCCTGGGCTCTATCCTGGACAGACATGGTGAAGGGTGGTTAGATGTCGAGTGGAATCTGTATAGGGAAATTTGTGGTGAGAGAGGTTAGGAATGTAAAGGACAGGATTGCTCAGTAGGAAGCGGGTTGGAAAGGTGTTCTTTGGAAAGGAAGAGTGGGAACGCGGAGCCGGGACGATTGTGGGATGGAGGCAAGTGGGCTCGTCATCGCTAAATACGTCACCGCCTTTCACAAGCCAGCCGAATGGCAGCAGTTTGACCCGCAGCAGATGCATCGAGCACAGTACGTGCGCGCAATGCTGCATCGAGGCCAGACGCGGTGTTTGCAATACAACGTGCATCCTTGGCCAAATGGCATTTCCCTACTGTTTCTGGGCGACGACATAATAGTGGTAGTAAGATTGCATAGTAGTGTGTTATGACGATGGTCATGTGATGCCGCTGGTCCATGCGCGCCGGCCAGTCCGTTGCCGCAGATGCGACCAAGTTCAGTCGAAAGCGTAAACATCGAAAAACCCCATCCCACAACAAACCCGTCCGAGGGGAACCGACAGCGCCGACGACGCTTTTTGGAGCTGGCCATTCTTTCTGGAGCATCTCCTTCGCGTCTTTGCCATCTTACCTGACGCATCCGCGTGTCGGCCAGGTCACAGGACCGACAACAAACAAGCCCAGTAGCATCGAAACACACACGCACAGCCCGGCCTACACGTCTACAACATTCATCTATAGCTTCGACGCGCCCATTATATATCTCTGTCGACTTATCCCTAGCCTTGGGTACCCGTTTGACCGTGTTGTCGCCCCCTTAACGCCGTTGCTGTCCCATTGTTTTGGTGTAAACAGAGAAACCATCAGCCACTACTGGCACCCATATCATGACCGATATCCGCCGGTCACGTTCAAACACATCAATGTCTACCCGGAGTAACCGCCCGCCCTCGCGCGCGTCGACGACAAGCGTCCATTCGTTTGAGCAATTTCAACAACCGCAGCAATCTCGGGCCGCCCAATTTCCCCAGCAGCCGCAGTACCACGCACCCTTCACGACGAGTGAAGCTTTGCAGCCTGCACTAATCCAAGCTGCCCAGCAGGTCAGCGCGCAGGACCACCTCATCAATATGAGCCTGGAAAGCGTCCAGCAGTACCTCGGTTACCCGGCCGACTCAACCACGAATCAGCCTCAACCAAATGGGCAGCCTGCGCAAACAGATCACCACAGCTACCACAACCCCCTCCCACAGCAATCGCAACTTTCGCAGCTTTCGCAGCTTTCGCAACACTCGCAGCATTCACAGCAACACAGCTTCATGGCTCCGTCGGTGGACAACGAAGACAAGAAGAAGAGGGCCTCCACTTCGGGAGCGGCGACCAACGACAAGGAGTTGCGCCAGTTGCTGAACCAGAATGAGGGTCGTAATTTGAAGGACGTTGCGGCCGAGGTCATCCAGAATGATCGGACGTCCAAATCAGAGAAATCGAAGCAGCTGTTCGCCATGCTGTGGTGAGTGCCATGATGCCTTCGGGTTTCTCATATGCTAACAGTTTACAGGCTGCAGTCAGTTTGTCGCGTCGCAAAGACGTCTGTCCCACGCAACCGCGTCTACTCCAAGTACGCAGAACGCTGCGGCACCGATCGCGTCATTCCCCTCAACCCGGCCTCCTTCGGAAAGCTTGTTCGTGTCATCTTTCCCGGTATCCAAACTAGGCGTCTCGGTGTTCGTGGAGAGTCCAAGTACCACTATGTCGATCTGGAGCTTATCAACGATGGAGGCGATGGCGACGAGGCGCGCCGGCCTAGCACTGGTGCTGCTGCGCATCATGCTATGAAGCGTCAAACTTCTGGCACTCCCAGACTCAACCTCGAGTATGCGCCCCACTTGCATCCTTTCCAAAGACACGTACTAACGAAAACCAGCGCCATCCCACGTCTCCCTGCAGACAACTCACAGTTTCCTCCTCGAGAACCAAGGGCAGAGTCTCACAACACCTTTTATACTCCGACCTCATCACGCGGTGTGCTATTCACCGATATCTATTCGTCGCATTTCCAACCATCGCAGTCCCGCACAAAATCCTCATACGAACACGAGCTCAAGTTTCCCACGCCGGACATTCTTGAGGCCCCAGATGCGTTTGTCGTCGAATTGCCGGATATCAAGCCATATCTGCCAGCCCGTACCGACCCTGACTCTGCTGACAACCTGGTCGCTATGTACCGCTCACATGTCGTCTCACTAGTGGACTCTGTACGATACTGCAAGGAGAAACAGTTTTTTCGCTTGTTTGGCACTTTCCACGGTACTTTGACTGTGCCAGTGCAGAAGTTGTTTGCAACACCAGAGCTAGCGCCATGGATTAGAGAGTGTGACTGGATGATGTATCAGAAGATGATTCGGAACGTCTCTCAGCTGACGCTCCAAGTAGCACCGCCGCCAGTTTTGAAGTTTCTTGACAATGTCGCGAAGACACTTCATGCGCACATTGCTGCCAAGTTCATGTCCTTACCAGTCCACGTGCTTGAGGCAAAACTGGAACCCGCTACATTGTTCGCTCACCTACTACGACAGATGCTCCGCGTCAACTCAGCAGCACACGCAGCAGCCGTCATGCTTACAGCGGAGAGCCATCGGACTCACATGTACGCCGATTGGCTCCAGCACGTGAACATCAAGCGCATCGTTGCGAACGAGTTGCCTGCTTCATGCGCGCACGAAGAAGTGTACAATATTCTTACAACCGAGATCCGGTCAATGTTGGGCCCGCTTCCACAAGAGATCCAGTTACCTTCTGGGACGATACATCGAGCAGCATACCCCGACCCACCCGCAGATCCATCTGAGTCGGTCATTGATCGCATCGCAGCATTCCTAACTCGACTACCTTCACGCTTCCCTGGCGCACACGCGCGGACTATTATGCATTGTATCAGCGCACTCGGTTCTGCAGCGCTAAGAGAAATCACAGTAGAGAATGGAATCAGTTTCCAAGGATGGTGGCTCACCAAGGTATTCGTAGATGAAATGGCACAATGGCTGGCATCTATAGGAGGTTTCTTGGGCCACTCACCGCCAGACTGGACGTCTTCGAATTACTCTCCTGTGATGGGTGACCCGCTCAACGCGGGCATGACCAACGGTGGCAGCGGCAGTAACAATGATAGCCGTTACAGTAGCCTTGAGGCCGACTTTGGCCCTGACCAGTCGTTCATGTCGACCACTAGTCATGTAACTATCCAGGATACCGGATCTAACCAGGAAGGTGAGTCTCTTCATTCACAACACGGGCTTACATGGTAGTTGACTAACGTAAGATCATCAGTCAATACTGGACGCTTTACTCAACAGTCATCACAGTATAACATGAGCTTTAGTTACGATTACAATTTGAACCCGTCACAACAAGAGTCGAACCACGACGACAGTGGTATAGGCCTTGGCCTAGGTGGTCAGGAGGACGGTATTGACGCCAAATTTGCGTCCCATCTCTCTTCTGCTCTCTCGCAGAGCGTCAGCTAGTCTGGTCATTATTCCTTTCAGTCTTCTTGATCCTTTTCGCTTATGCTTTCACGAAGTCTCTGAAAGTCACGACTCACGATATATCGTGCCTGTTCACGGCCTGTTATTCTTTCGTAATTACTATACTAGGGTCGAGATGATGCCTCACGGTCGGTGCTCACGAGGTTGCGGGGCTGGTGTTGTTGCCCTTGGGAGTTTGTTCGGGTTGCACTAACACGGCGTTTTTGGGATATACCGCCTTTATGGCTTGGATTGGGTGTCAGATACAGCACTTTGTTGTTCTTTGCAAACATTTGAATTGAGCTTTCTGTCCTGTCGCCTTATTGGCCGTAATTCTCGTCTTGTGTCTCTCAAACACCAACGCTAGTGTGCTGAAAATACCAGTAGGTAATCCGTCACACTGCGATTCGGGCATACCACTCACCTCCTACCCCACCATCTTCTTCCTCGCAAAACAACCTACACCAATGACCTGCATTGTTACACTAACTAGTGTACGCAACCTCCTGACCTTGCTACTTACAGTCAATATCGGCACCCGGCTGCTGGCAATCACTACCCCTCCTTGAGTCTCGCAATGAGCTGGTAGAGTCTGCTGACCTCGCTCAATGTTGAATCTCAAGAACGAAAGGGGCCCTGCGGACATGGCCCGTCATCACCTTTTCTCTGCTGATGACCAGCTGGCTCTACCATACGCTTGCAGGTCTCATGATCCGGATGTTGGTGCTCAGGCACTTGGCATGGAGGTTGAATAGATTGCGGAGAAGTCGTACAAAACACGTTGTAAGAATAGTTACACGGCGCCTTTCCAGAAGCTTTTGTTTGCTCCTCGACTACTACCAGCAAGACGCTAGCTGAAGCATCACACTGTGCATTGAACGAATAACTCGAGTCGCACACTACACTAAAGAGAAAAGTACCATACCAATCTCATCTCGACTACAGTTTAACAAAAACAATTGGGGCAGAACAGGGGGTATTTAGAACAAAAAGGAAAAGAAAATACACAAGCCCAGCCTGATGAAAATTTAAAGCGGAATAGTAGAACGACCCTTCCGCAACGTCATCCTCTTCGTCTTCGCAATCATACCCTCGTTCCCAAAGTACTCCGCACACACATCCTGCTTGGCACTCGCATCCAGTCCCGCCGCAGTTGTAGGTACCCACTTCTTCCACACGAGATAACTATAATCCCAGCGCGGATCGTTCAACTGCGTCCTCCACGACCAGAAGATCCACCCATTCGTGCGCTCATAAAGCCGTTGCTGCGCCACAAACCACTGCTTGTAGAACGCCTCGTTCTGAGCCAGTTTCCAGTCGAACTCTGCAGAATACTCGTTTTTGACTGTTAAACTCCATTCTTGCACCATTTTGGGCGTGTCGCCGTCGGAAAGACGGTCGTCTTCGAAACAGGTGTAGTACATGTAGTCTGCTTGTTTGGCGTCTGGGTTTTTGGCGATGACGGCGCCGCCGATGTAGTTATGGTCGTCGTAGACGATTCGGGTGGCGTTGGCGGGGAGGTGCGATTTCGGGTTTCCCGCGCCCCAGAGGGTGTCCATGAATTGCACGTGGAGACGCTCGGTTTCGGGGATGTTGAGGGCTTGTTCCGCGGCGCGGACGGCTTTGAGGGCTTGGGGGTAGTAGACTTGGGTTAGGGTGTCGACTTCTTGTTTTGGCATCCCGCCTTGGTCACGGGAGGTCTGAGGCTCGTTGACGACCCCGATGATGCCGATGGAGGATTTGTAGGCGGGCTTGGTGTGGATGCGGCGGGTCATCCAGTCGAGCCATTTAGTGGCGCGGTCGTAGTTGTACTGTGTGAAGAATCCGGGGAGATTGGAGACTGGAAGGCACTGAAGTTGGTGTTAGGGCTTGGAAGACAGAAAAGGTGGATTCAACAAGCATACCTGGCCAGTGAAGGCATCCAAGGTCTTCTGAGCTCCTGGTGCGCCATGAAGGTCCATGACAACAAACATGCCCAGATTGGCAGCCTTTTCAACAATGGCATCCAGGTATTGTAAGTCCATCTTGGGAAACTTCTCGCTGCTATCCACAATGCTCCTGAGGCTCCAGTATCCAATTGGGATGCGAATGGTGTTCAGTCCTGCATTGTACATATCCTGAATCATACTTGGGGTAATCCAGCGAGCATAGTGATCATTGAACGCTGTATCTGCCTTTGACTGACCAAGAGCAGAAACGCAGTCAAATTCAGAGCAAGTGTTGCCGCAGCCCATGGTCTTCCACTCGTCGTTCATCATCCATGGCTCCGAGAGCAGCCATCCACCCAAGTTGACGCCCCGGACTTTCCAGTTAGGAAGGCTTTGTGCGCGTTTCGAGAGATAATTGCTTGTTCTGTTAAAGGCACCGAGTTCTCGGTGCTCGGGCATCCAAGCGTGGGCACTGGCCGCTAGCAGCGCAGTGAGGAGTGAAGATCCTCTCACCATAGTGGGCTGTGGATAAACAATGTTTCCCAAACGCGGGACAGAAGGAGACGAGTTTCTGAACTCGAGACAGTTGAAGAGCTGCCTTGACTGACTGTCATGCGCGGGGTTTTGAGGGCATATTTATCTACTGCTCGGACCATTTCCGATGGAAAAAAAGATGGTGTGAAGGCGCTCCATCTGCACATTCACTCCACGGAACCTGCGACTATTTCCCCCTTGGCTGACGCCTGGGGCGTCGAATCGACATGTTCGTGGCGTATCTGGTTGGTTCAAGTACTGAGCGTGTGAGTGAAGCATACTGCAGCTAACATTAGGTAGTGGTTCAAGTGCGAGCATCTTAGAGTGCTCTGTAAGATTTTAATCTAAAATAGGAGTAGCGGCTACTGTGTCCTACGGGGTACATGTCCTGATGACTTTCTTTCTTCGTGATGTGGCGATTCACTCCCAGATTCATGAGAGTGATGAAGGTTACACGGCCAATCAAGTCAGGTGTCTATAGACACGGGACTGCGAGGCCAGAATTTCGAACGGCTTGGCTATATCTCTTCATACTTGCTGCCTTTCTTGCACTGTGAGCGGATTGGGGAAGGCATGTTTAGCTTTTTCCGTGATTGACGACCTTCCTAAAACCACCAGAAGGAGACGTAGGGAAGGCTTAGGTGTCTCATGACTGCTGAGACAGTTGGATACCCTCAGTCCTGATTTGGTAGAAGAAGAACTTACGCTATAATTCTAGCGTCTTGATTCTTTGTAAACTCCAAAAAGAATTAGTGGGGCTGCTCAATGAGATTCGAGCGGCTGGGGCGGGGATGACCTGAACACTTCAGAAGTCCTTGAACCCCATTCTGTAGATCCCTACCAATAAGGGTTGTGTAAGTGACGTCTCATTCGAGTGTATTCAGCCAATTTAATGCAAGAGAAGAATCTGGAATATTGCGAAAGGGGTTGTTTTCGTGACAGAAAGGGATGCTTTTTGGTTTTGACTTGCTTTTGTCGTTTGATCCTGCGATGCGCCGATGACAATCGAAACAGCCATTATTACAATCAGCAGGGCTACCAGCACCACGATCCTGCGTAAAGCCATCAATGTGAACTTGTGAGTCCAGTGAACAGCGCTCGATCTTCGAGGCCACGCGTAGGCGTGACACCAGTATTGCCTGAACAACTCTTGGGCGATATCATCCACAGCCCCGCACTTTTCTTGCTCATTCTCCTGGTCATGTGAGAACTTTTATTTATACTCTTAGCTTTGATGACGATGCTTAGTGTTGTGACTCTTGTCGTCTGAAAAGGCTTCATTTTGGTCTCGTGTGCGCACGACGATCTCGTGGTGCTAAGCTTCGCCTTGGCAATCGAACTAACTTCGTTAGTATCAATCTTTGGGTGGCGTATTAACTCAATGTAGAGTAGTATTCTAACCCTTCAGTATGCCTTCATACAAGTGCTTAGTATCCGAGTAGGGATGTGGTTCACAGGTTCGAGACAACACCTACGCCATCATGTTGTTCCCTCTATTTGTTGCACAAAGCCAGTGGCAATAATCGAGTAGCATATTGGGCTTCGTCCACTCATGCGAAATCCTTGGGTAGCAGCCATTATGTTTATCATCGTAGACCGGAGCTTGATGTCAGAGTGAGTCGCCGGGGACGCATTAGTACCCAATCGGCTAACCTGCTGGTCGAGATGTTAGAGGCTGAGCTTCGACGTTGCTCAACCCTTCACTAGCACAATGCTCATTGGACGCACTATGAATTTCACAAACGCATGATGTTCTGCCAGAGAAAACTGCTACTGTCGTTAGTGGTAAATCCAACGTCTCGTGCTTCCTTGTTCGCTGTCATCAAAAAGGACCAGTGCAACTTGCCGTGCATTCACTCTTCAATTTTGTCACCAAAATCTCCCTTCGAGTACAGAGTACCCTTATTGTTTGGGTTGAATCGATATACTTTGTGCTATTCGGTATGAAAGAGGCGTGATTTCGAGGACAGCAAACGCCACCGTGTCTATCCAGCCCCAATTTGAAGCGGCTTCCAAGCCAGAACCTGGAAAGAAAATAGATAAAGAATTGAGAAATCAACAAACATATGCAAATGAAGTCTTTTGGGGGACCCATGGTACTATTGTGACATCTTGGCCACTTCAATGCTCACCTTGTGTACGCTTAGCTTATAGCCCGAGTGCACATTCCCGAATAATAGGCCCAGGTATACATCGCTTCATCCGAGATGAGTTAATGTGCATCACAGAGCCCTGTATAGTAACTTTGTTCCGCTCTGGGGGGGTACGCGGAATTGATTCCGAGGGCTTGGTAGCCGGGCCATATAGTCCTCGCAACCAGATGCGGAATTCTTTCTTGTCCCGAGGATGCTATTCGCGTGAACAGCTCCCGTGTATCGAGTCGTACTTGTGATAGAAGCCAACTTTGCGAGGCACATCAGGCAACCCGATAAAGACGACCGAACGAGGGGCCGAAAACGGATGCTGGGATACACATGGTGCAGCGAGCCAGACTACCTTGACATGGTGGTGCGTGGAGAAGTGGGGCAGTCTAACCAAGACAGGTACGACAGTCCCGCCATGTCTGCTTATCGCGTCGATAACGAGATCGTGAACACTGGCTTTGACTGTTGAAATGCTCGGAGTTGAATTGCGAGATGATACGATTGGCGAGCAGCTGGTGGCTTCGATCTGCGCGTCTTGGAGCTATGCATTGCTTGTTGCCCCGCCCAATCCGTCCAACCAAATGCTATAAGACGACCTCGAAGCCCTAGGAGCTGTTAGCAACACCAACTGTTCACAACTCCCACAGCATCACCAAATTACCAAGTCATGTCGCTCGACAGGTTGAAGCAGGCTGCCTCTCATATCACTGGCATTGGGGCCCCTCCCCATCCTTTGGATCCCCTCAGCGAGTCGGAGATTGAACAGGCGGTCGCCATCATCCGCAAGGAGCATAACGATGTCTTCTTCAACGCCATCACACTGTGGGATCCCCGCAAAGCGGAGATGATGAAATGGATCAAGGATCCTGACCATACGCCGCGGCCGCATCGAGTTGCTGATGTTGTTTGCATTGGCCGTGGTAGCAAAGTGCTCGATGGGCAGGTGGATTTGACCGAGGGCAAGATTGTTAGCTGGGCATTGACTGATGACGTGCAACCACTGGTGAGACTGCGAATCAATTTGGCGATGCGCAGTGTGTTAACTCTGTCTCCAGATTACCATGGAAGACCTACAGATTGTGGAGACAGTTGTCCGAAAAGATCCCAAGGTCATTGAGCAATGCGGTATCATTGGTATCCCACCAGAAGACATGCACAAAGTGTATTGTGATCGTAGGTTTTTCCTCGAATCAATTAGAAAGATTGTACTAATTCATATTAGCATGGACTATTGGCTACGATGAGCGCTTTGGCACAAAGGTCCGTCTCCAGCAAGCACTCATGTACTACCGTCCCCACCCGGACGATAGTCAATACACATATCCCCTGGACTTTTGCCCTATCTACAACTCCGACACCCAGGAAATCATTCACATCGATGTACCGCCCGTCAGGCGACCGCTTAACCGCGCGCCACCGAACAATTACCATGCATCCGCTATCGAGGCGGAGGGTGGATTCAAAACTGACTTGAAGCCCATCAACATTACACAACCCGAAGGAGTTTCTTTCAAAATGGACGGACGGTATATCAGCTGGGCCAACTGGAAGTTGCACATCGGCTTCAACTACCGCGAAGGCATAGTCCTGTCAAACATCACATTCAACGACAAGGGCACCGTTCGTGATACATTCTGGCGCCTCTCACTGGCCGAGATGGTTGTGCCATATGGAAATCCTGAACACCCACATCAGCGCAAACATGCCTTCGACCTCGGCGAATACGGAGGTGGTTATATGACGAACTCGTTGAGTCTCGGTTGTGATTGCAAGGGAGCGATCCACTACATGGATGCTGCATTTGTCAATCGCGCCGGTCAGTCAACGACCATCAAGAATGCCATCTGCATTCACGAGGAAGACGCAGGTATTCTGTTCAAACACACTGATTTCCGCGACGACAGTGTGACCGTAACCCGAGCGCGCAAGCTGATCATCTCGCACATCTTCACTGCTGCAAATTACGAATACTGTGTATACTGGATCTTCCACCTGGACGGAACTATTCAGCTTGAGATCAAACTCACGGGTATCTTGAATACATATGCTATGCTTCCCGGCGAGGATCTCAAGGGCTGGGGCACAGAAGTGTATCCAGGTGTGAATGCACACAACCACCAGCATCTTTTCTGCATGCGCATTGATCCGAACATCGACGGACCAGAAAACACTGTCTTTATGGTTGATGCGGCACGAGGCGACGGAGAGGTTGGGAGCGCGGAGAACAAATATGGCAACGCCTTTTACGCAAAGAAGACGAAACTCAGTACCCCTGAGCAAGCAGCGACAGATTATAACGGTGCAACGAGCCGGACATGGGAAATGGCCAACACCAACAAGCTGAACCCATACAGCAAGAAGCCAGTATCCTACAAGCTAGTCAGTAGAGAGGTCCCGGAGCTGCTACCGAAGCCTGGTAGCTTGGTATGGAAGAGGGCAGGGTTTGCAAGACATGCTGTGCATGTGACTAAGTGTAAGTTTCTCGGTACCATCCCGAACACGTGCAGCAGATACTGACATGTACTATCTAGATGATGACAGCCAGATTCACCCAGCAGGACGCCATGTTCCTCAAACTTCTGGCGAGCCCTCGCAAGGAATTCCAGCCTGGATTGAAGCGAACCCGAATGAGAACCTTGACAACACTGACGTTGTCCTGTGGCACACGTTCGGTATCACGCATTTCCCCTCTCCAGAGGATTTCCCCGTCATGCCAGCTGAGCCAATGACACTACTACTGCGACCTCGCAACTTCTTTACCCGCAATCCATGCTTGGATATTCCACCTAGCTATTGCAGCGTACCAAGCGGAGTGAGGCAGGGTAATACACTTGTTGATAAGCTGAGTCGAATGGCGTTTGGAGAAGAGAAGAAGACGGAGGCTCCACCAGCAACATGTTGCTCTGATCAGAAGTTCGGTGTAGGCATCTAAGATTGGAGGTCTGGGAGAGTTACGATATGTGTATATGTAATGTTATGACATTAATGAAAAGCATGCTACGGATTTGACATGTCTTGTGATAGTCTAGAGATAAGTTTGATATTTTCTCCGCGGCTCGGCTCCAAGCGTCGTACCGATACGTGTTAAATCACAGAATGCTGTCTTACCATGCTAGCTCAGCTCACAGGGAAGCCCTGATTGCATATCGCATGCTACAAGCTGCATGCACATGGGCCGCGGGACGGGTAGCCATGCGCCGATGACGTCCCTGGTTCCGACGCCGGGCCCAAGCTTTCACCGAGTCCACCGCCGTCTTTTCCCCTCTATGTTCGCCAATGCGGACATGACAATGAAAGACCTACGTCGACGCAATGATATAGCATAGAAACCCCTCATCTTGCATCCTACTTATCCAGCACCTTCAGCGTCGCCTCCTGTACCCGAGGATGTTCTGGGAGAAATCGCAAATTCATCACTCAAACCAGCAATGCCCCGCGCATTCCCACCAGTAGAACAAGATGTCCACAGCAAGCGATCAAGTGCGCCGCAAAGCGCCCTCTCCGCATCGGTGATCGAAAGTGTAGCAGGCTTCAGCGCTGGAGTTGTTTCCTGCCTCGCGGCGCATCCACTCGATCTCCTCAAAAATCGCCTCCAGCTCAATACCACCAGCAGATCGCGGCCCGGAGACTCGTTTCGCATACTACGGAATGTGATCAAGGATGAGGGTGGTGTAAGAGCTCTATATAGGGGACTATGGCCAAACCTCCTGGGCAACAGTCTCGGATGGGGCCTGTATTTTCTTTTCTACGGAAACTTGAAAGAACTTTTCCAGAGTAGACGGCAAAAGGGCGAGCACCTTGGGAGCGCCGAGTTCTTTTCTGCAAGCATCATTGCTGGTACGTTTGGATCTTACGTATGCTGCGAGTGTGAACTAACCGCCTGTTCTAGGTCTGCTCACCGGCGCTTGTACCAATCCCATCTGGGTAGTCAAGACCCGTATGCTTGAACGAGGTGCCAACCATCCTTCCGCATACAAGTCCATGGCCGTTGGACTTCGCCATGTATACGAGACGCGTGGACTGAAGGGCCTCTGGGCAGGCTTCTTGCCCTCTTCGCTCGGTGTCCTACACGGCGCTGTTCAGTTCAGCATTTACGAGAATATGAAGAAGAGAAGAGCCTCACACATTGGCGGGCAAGACAAACTCAGTAACTGGGAATACGTATACATGAGTGGTGGAAGCAAGCTGCTTGCGGGTGCCATTACGTATCCATATCAGCCTATCAGGGCGAGACTGCAACAGTACAACGCCGCACAGCAGTATAGTGGACTACTGGATGTCTTGAGGAAGACGTATCAGAACGAGGGGTTCCTGGCATTTTACAAGGGCGTTATTCCCAATACGCTTCGCGTGATTCCGACTACGGTTGTCACATTTCTGGTGTATGAGAATACCAAGTTGTACCTTCCCAAGGTCTTTACGGATGATGAGCAGCAATTTCATGAAGAAGACTAGACGTAGGACGACGAGCTAAGTTGGCGGACTCGATGCGGTTTTACATTTGTACTGTACTAGATGCTACACTATACAGGTAGATGATGCTCTGACATACGGTTATTACATAGTAATAAACTATTTGTTATCAATGTGTAGTAGCGGAGAACACAATACGAACATGGATCAGCGCTAGACAGTACGATGGACGTACTCAAATCCAAACACTCCAGACACGTGTTAGCGCGTCTTCTTATCGATAAAGGAATTGTTCCCCGGGCCAAACTGTCCTCATCGTCTCGTACTCCACACATCCACCGCTTGCGCAACTTGAAAGGCCACACAACCCATAACCTCACTCCCTTCCTTTTTTACCAGTTGCAATTGAAAAAGAAAGCATCAAAAATCTCACCATGGAATCCCTCGACACTTTCACCCTCCTCCCGCTCCAACTCGACCCCGCAACACACTCGATCATCGCCCCCCAAAACACCAGCAACGTGGTGGAAAAAGAACTCGAAGCGCTCAATAACCTCCACCGCAACCTCCTGCACGTCGAGACGCCCACTGGCACACCCCCACCCCCAGTCCCCGTCAATCCCAAGCGCTCCGCGCAAATCGGCAAACTCCGCGAAAACGGCAACGCCGAGTTCCGCAAAGGCAACCACGATGCCGCCGCGAAGATGTACACGCTAGCCATCGACATGGCGCTCGCGCGTCCGGCGTGGGAGCCGTCTGGCCTCGTCCGCGAAGAAGTGTCGGGACTCCTGAGTAACCGCGCGCAAGCCAACATGGCGCAGCAGAAGTGGGCCGAGGGCGCGATAGACGCCGAAGCGTCTGTTGAGATGAAGAAAGTGGGGAATGCGAAGGCGTGGTGGAGGAGGGGCAAGTGTTTGCTTGAAATGGGTCGGCTCGAGGAGGCGGAGACGTGGGTGAAGCAGGGACTGGAGTTTGAGGCTACGGAGCAGGATCTTGTGAGTTTGAAGGAGGAGATTGAGAGGAGGATTAGGGGGAAGGCTTAGATGTGTGTGTGTGTGTGTGTGTGTATGTGTGAGAGTGGGATGATGTTGTGGGGGAGAATGGCATTTGGTGGGCGTTTGGAGTGGGAGGATAGGTTTCCCTTTTTTTGTTCTACTGTGCATGTATTTGTTGTATGATGCTTATGCACCGTTTTTTATTTCAACTC
The DNA here is from genome assembly GCF_000523435.1 of Bipolaris zeicola 26-R-13. NCBI lineage: Eukaryota > Fungi > Ascomycota > Dothideomycetes > Pleosporales > Pleosporaceae > Bipolaris > Bipolaris zeicola. The sequence goes on along the minus strand of NW_006912233.1, from coordinate 31,454 downwards.
ACGTATACACATACAATTCACACGGTAATTCATACACCTCATCAGACAAAAAAAGTCCGTTTTACATACATACGATACGTATCTATTCTTCAGTGCCAAAAAAACGCCAGAGAGTCAAAAAAGAGATAGCAGAGAGACATCGCTAAATCGCATACACATAAACCCATCAAAAGGAGCGAAACCTCCATGTAACAACAATGCACATATCCTCCTCCCTCCACATCTTACTGGCCAAAAAACACACATATCCCTCCCTCCTAGCACAACAAGAAGAAATTCAAATCGCTAAACAATGCCACGTAACCAAAAGATCCGCTGGAAAACCAAAGAATTTGCCAAATCCCCCCCCCTTTTTTTTAATGAACTTGATTCCAGAATGCAAGAAAAGAAAATTGCAATTGTTACACCCGTTCCGGTCCGCCGCTAAAACTGTATCCGCTCCCCGTATGACTAGGCTGTCTATCTATGCCACTGAGGCCCGTAAATGGTGCCAGGCCCGGCGTAGTCTGGCTCCTGTACTCTTCATATCCACTAGGACTGAGTGCGTCGGCGCCAGCGACAACGCTGGGACCTCTGCTGTGGGTGCTGTAATCTGCGTATGGGGGTGCAGTTCGTCCGGCGCCAGGGCCATACATGCCATTTCTATCCTCGCCCCAGCTAAGCGGGCGGCCCGGGTGGCGTCCTTCGTCTGTTTCGGTGGAGTGGAGCAGAGCGTATTCGTCTTCTTGCTGGTTGCCGCCGTGTTCGGTGCGCTGGTCGAGCGAGTCGGAGGAGTTGCGGCCGTGGGCGGTTTCGATTTCGGTGGACCAGGCGGCGTCTTTGGGGTTGTTGTAGGCCGAATCGCCTGAGGCGTAGTGTGGGTTTGAGGACGAGGATTGGTAAGGCATTACGCCTTCGCGGAGGAACTTGTGCAGGTAGTAGCCTGAGATACCGGTGGTGAGGGCGAAGAAGAGGCTAGTGGGGTGGTGTTAGTCTGGGTGGGGAATGTGTGGGAGCTGGTGCTACTGCTACTTACAAGACCATGACACCGACGCCGACAGCTGCCTTGCTGACCTTGCACTTTGCCTCGTCGCCGTAGATAAAGGTTGTACAGTTGCGCTTGTCGTCTGGGACCTTTGCCTTTGCGGCGCCTTCCTTGATACCCTCGGAGTTCCACATGGCGACTGAAATAAAGGCGGCAAACCAGAGAATTGTGTACAGGACGTCGACAGCGAGGAAGGCGTAGGCCGAAGCAAACTTTTGGGCACGGGACCACATGGGCACCATTGTGAGGTAGATGATGGCTGGTATGGAAAGAAAGCACTATTTTTTGGGTATTGTCAGGCCGAGTCTCAGGGGTGGTGTCGAATCCAACTAACCATTATGAAGAAGTACCTAGTACCTCCTCCGATGTCTCCATCCTTGGTCATGACGGCTATGGTCAAGCATGCTGCGACAAAGACGAAGACGGCCTGGAAACAGTGTGCTACGACCTTGCATTTCTGGATATACGACTGTGGTATCCGCATCTTGTGGTATGTGTGGGGTGTGGGTGGTGGAAGCTACTACAGAGGTCTGTCGCTGGTACTATCGCCGTCGCCTTTGCTGAAGGAAGGAGGGGAGGCCAGGCTGTAAACACAACAGGCTGTAAACACAACGGAACTAAGTCAGTCAGCCCTGTGGCGGCGGAATACGTGGGTACGGCGGTCGGAAAGGCCGGCGGTGGGACCCGAGTAGTTGCGAGCGGCTTTGTCTTGTGCGGCTCGTCTGGCCCGAACGGTGAACAGGAGCGGTAGGAAAGCGGACAGGCAGGAGACGATGGAGATGGATGTAAAGACTGTGGTCAGGAGTCGGCGTACAGAGCGAGGGGCAGCGACAGGAGATTGGGATTGCGAGGCTCTGGTTGTGAGACACATGCAAAGTCTCAGCCTCAGCTTGGGGGATCCACCACTGTTGCCAGGCGCGTCCCCACTACGCGACGTCTGCCGGCTACGGCTACAGATGCAGGGTTGCTGTCTAACCGGGCAACGCACCTTGGGTCCCTTTGTTACTTTGCCTTGGGCCCGCCGCCATCCAGCCCTATTAATAGCAGTATGAAAGAGAGCGAGCCGCTTACGCTTGACGGACAAAAAAGAAAAGGTCGTTCCTGGCCGTCGGTGCGATGACGCTGCCATGACGACGACCGCAGATGGGCCACATGTTCCTGCAGAGACAGCAGAGGGCCCTGTCGCCGCATTCGGTCACATGCTCTGGTGAGGGCTGCTTTTTTCTTTTGCTCACTCACTTTGACAATATTCTGGCAGAGTGTCCACGAGATCAGCGGTGAGTGGGTAGTGTATTGTAGTTGGGCAGGTGGGCAGGCGGGCAGGCGGGCGAGGCGCATGTGGCGCACGCCAATCGGCCCATAAGACATGGGACGACGCTGCTTCAGCACCGCCACAACGCAGCCTTCGCATCGCCTCTCTGCTATTTACTACTACTACGATACAACATCAGCTCAGGTAACGGCTGCAGCTGCAGCCCAAGCCATCGCATTTCTCACCGGCAACCGTGGTTATCATCATGATTGGTTGAGATGGCTTTCGATACAACGACACTTGGCACCGCAGCGTTGAATCAATTAACCCTGGGTCTGGATCTGGCCCTGAACCAAACGTCTTCGCGCCGCCTACCATCTCCTGGAGCTAGCAAGTCACTCCCTCCGCCGGCTCCCACTATTGCCTGTAAGCGAGGCTGGAATCGCTGCCAAAACACACGCACAAATCCCGCCCCTGATGTCTCGACTTGTCATGTATGAGCTCAGACAGTCCACAATCCCTTTGTTAGTTCGGAAAAAAGGCATTCTGCTATCGACTGGCGTCACTGTCATCATGCTGTCCAACTGCATGCCCTAGTCGGCAAACCAGTCGCGTCGTGGTCCGACGTTAACCTCTGCATATGCGATGACTGATAAAATCGATATTGGCATCTGTTTAGGAGGCACACGAGGAAGAAACTCATGCGCCCTTCAGCCTGATGCCCTGGTGATTAGTTGGCGTGCTTTTGCTGCCTAGGTTTCTTTCGGGAAATGCGCATCGCGAACAAGATGCGCTGTGTTCCACGGATTCCGCGACATTGCACAACTCATCAAGTCTGCTGCAGCGCCGGTAGCATGCATCCTGAAAGAGCGAGAAGAGCCAATCACTCAACAAACAAAGTCGTGGCAGCACATTGTCACGCGAGTGTGTGTATGCGTGCACATGCAATGCAGGGAGACGGTGCATCAGTATGAACGAAGCCCGACGTGACCCAAAGTTCCTGTTCGTCTCGGTTCAGGCCACCCCTGTCATTCCCCCTCCACCCACGTGGCTCGGCACCATTACACGTTCAAGATGCAATTGTCCACCATACATCACCCGCGACGTTTTGTGAACGCCATCAGAAAGGCTACAACGTCTCGGTCGATACAAGGCCCTACTATAACGTCTATCGTACCCGAGCATCTACTTGGCGCCTTTCCCCACTTGGAAAAGTAGCCGCTCGCGCGCAGTAGCTCATACTAATCATTATTACCCCTGCAGTCCAAGACCATTTGATGTTTTGTAATCATTAATTCAATCTGAGCAAAATGTACCAATACCTCAGCAGAGCGTCGGCTTGTATTTCACTTGTTCTCACAGGACATGTTCAAGCCTTTTTTTTTCCAAATCTCTGATCAAAACAACAAGGCCTATCGCGTGGTGACTTGAGCAAACTTCTCTCACATTCGCAGCCAGATGGCTTCCAGTTTCCGCCATACTATTCCCTCTGATCGCTTCCCTGTCGAAAAGGGTCGCTATGTCTTGTACATCAACTACATCTGTCCCTGGGCCCACCGATCCATCATCGTCCGTGTGCTGAAGAAGCTCGAGGACATTGTTGAGCTGGTGGAAGTGGATGATCGAGATGTAGTCCATGGCTGGTCGTTTTCAGGGCGAAGCGGACCCAGCAAAGACCCCATATACGGCGTCAAGACCTTGAAAGAGATTTACCAGAAGGCAGACCCCAATTATGACGGGAGGGTAACTGTTCCGCTGTTGTGGGACAAGAAGCATGGTAAACCGACTTTGATATTGCAGCAAATAGAACCAGTCTGATCACGCCCAGGCACTGCTGTCAACAACGAAAGCACAGATATCGCTCGCATGCTAATCGACGGCTTTGACGCTCTCCTGCCGCCCGAGCAACGTGAGGCGAACAAAGGCATTTCAGCCTTCAGACCATCACACATCGTTCCTGAAATCGACGCTCTAAACTCCTGGATGTACGACACGGTAAACAATGGCGTGTACAAGATCGGTTTTGCATCATCTGTGCAATCATACAATGAGCACCTACGACAGCTCTTCCAGACCTTGGATCGTCTTGAAATCCATCTCTCACAACCTCAGCACCATCCCTATCTTTTCGGACAACACATTACCGAGTCGGACATATATCTTTTCACGACACTGATACGATTCGACGTGGCGTATTACCCCTTCTTCAAGTGCAATCTAAGAATGATTCGCCGCGACTATCCCTGCCTGCATGCTTGGTTGAGGCAGCTATATTGGAATACCGGACCGGAAACCTGCGGTGGTGTGTTTAGATCTAGCACAAATTTTGACGAAGTAGGTAGTGTTTCTTCATATGTAAGTGCGATAGAAACTGAGATTACGACAGATTGCCAGAGGATACAGTTCTGCGGTGGGAAGAGGTGCTGCCCCGAAAGTAGTTGTTCCACCGATAATGCCCTTATAAATTCATGTTGCTTCTTCTCATGTTCAAACACTGTTTCTGTATGCAGGCTTCACACGACCTACCAACCTATACAAAAAGTTATCACTTTCACGTTTTCACCCCTATCTTAGTACGAAATTTGCTCGCTGGCCCCAATTCAGACACTTCCTTCTCTTTTCTTTGGACGACAGCTCTTCTCCATCAACTCAAACTGCAGTGAATCGCTAGGTAGTGAGTATCTCCGCCGAGAGAAGTGTGTTTCTCAGCTACTCATTCTGTGGGCAGACTTGATCTGCGGCACAGTTCTCACACCAAACCAACAATACCAACAATAAGTATCAGGCGCAATATCTCAAACCCTCAAACAAAGCATTTATTTGGTTCGGCTTGTAGTGCTTCGCTCAAACATTTATGAAAATTGTTTGCACTACATTGGGAAAAAAAGTCCCGTAGCATTACAGGGCGACAACTCCCAACCCCTATAACATTCATGATACTCCCTCTTCGACCCCTCGCAATTTCACAATCGTCCCTCTCCCTTACTTCAACTACAATAAACACCAGCAACACGCATCAATACCATACCCACATACCCCACTCTCCCCCGATTGGCCATGGCAAACATATCCGTGGGCGTATTATCGCCCAGGATCTGCAACCGAATCGCTATAACAACCCTATATGTGTCCGTGCTTGACCGCCAACAAGCCCTGTCCCTGCAACATATCCGCCTATCATACAACGTTCAACGTGCTGTCATGTCAAGAAGGTAATGCACTCGAAACATTGCAATAAGAAATAGTGCGACTATCGTCGTTGGGGCAGAAAGAACGAACAAATGCACTAGTGGCTGATCGGCGGGTAAAAATGTTGCAACATTATGTAGCTGTATTATTGGAGATTTTTGCAGCGGAGCAATCGAACTCCTGGTGTTGGTTTTCCTGAGTTATCGGATAAACAGTTCCTTGAGCGCATAATTCAACCCCAAAGACCAGTGATTTTCGCCCCAGCAAACCCGCACTGCAAACAAGTGTGCTCGAAAAAAAACCATAACATAGTTTGCTACAATACAAAACCGAGGGGGATATCAAAGCCAAATACAGAGTAAACCCTCATACAACCCGCAAATTTTCATTTCCCATCGTCACAAAACACTTTCCCCATCTCATCCCCCCACCCCTTTTTTGGTAACCAGCCTACGTCCGACACCCCCCATCCTTTATATGCCCATTCCAACCGGCCTCGACTCAACTCTAACCTCCGTCTTCATCGCAATCCCGCCTTCCCTCCCCCAAATCGCCTCTTCACTCCCCCTATCCCCCTCCGCATCCTCACCCCCATGCACCCCACTCCCCAACGGCACAGACCCCTGCCTGGCTGTCCCCTTGGTCGACCTAAGCGCATACAGCGCCTTCCCCCTCGAGCTTCTCTCGGAGCTCTTCACCGTCTTATCCACAAAGAAGGTAAATAGCGGCGCTAGCGTCGGTATGGAAGCGACGATGACGCCGAGATTGTTTTCGACACTCGACCACATTATGACACCCGCGGAATCGAGGTAGTTGGTCAAAGAGCGGATGGTTTGGATGCGGATTACTTGGATTATGGTGATGAAGGTGCCGAGGGCGAGGAGGCCGAGGAGGACGACTTTTTTGCGGTTTTGGATGCGCGAGGCGAGGAGGACGGGGAAGGGGAGGAACATGCTGGTGTGTGTTAGAAGAGGGGTTTTTTTGGAGGGTGGAATGGGAGGGGTCGGGTCGGGGGAAGAGGAAGAAGAGAGGGAAACTTACACGACAACGTCAAAGGTTATGGTCAGGGAGGAGGTGGTGGTGTAGAAGGGGACGGCGGGGAGACAGGTGCCCGTTATGGTGCGGTCCCATTGCATGGAGATCTAGAAGGGGGTAAGTAGGGGGTTTGAAGGAGGATGGAGGAGACGACGTACCGGTTGGCATAGGTTGATCTGGATGGTGAGGAAAGCAAGGTGGAAGAGGATGCAGAGCACTATTACTACGATTGTTGCGGTGCGTGCTGCGCCCTTGGGCATGAAGCGGAGGTAGGTTAACATTAGACTAATTTTGAAGGTCGTTATGCTTGTTATGTAGCTGATGATATCGTTAGTGATTGATTTGAGTGAGAACAGAACTCGTAGACTTACAATGGCGCGCCAATGTATTGCAACTGTGTCAGTTAGCGAAGAGCCCACAAAGTACAGTGAGGCGTTTACTTGCCAGTCCGAAATTGAAGAGGTTTTGATCAGGCATATCTTGGACATTTTTTAGTCCAAGTCCCCATTTTGTCTCTGGATAGTGTTGTTAGTCATAGCACTGTGTAGTGTGCAAGACAGACTTACGCAGGATGGTGACGACAGCGAAACCGCAACACGCTACCTGTTACCTGTCAGACCCAATCCCATGATAGACACCCGATCGACATTACTTACCCAGCTAAAGGCCAAAACATAGTCATCTGTCGATCGTTACCGTTAGCCATGACCGGCAAGTTCAAGTCTGTCATACGTACCCGCTCCGATCGTCTTGATCATCCACCCTCGGACGTAGAACCGAAGTGACAACACCAACAGTGATGCCACTGTAAATACAATGGCCACACTCGTAATGTGCGAGCCATTATTAACAGCGCTCTCAGGAGTATTATAGGCCCAGCCCATTGTGACGAAATACACGTTCTGTACGTAGATACTCTGTACACCTCTCTCGGTGGGAATCCACGTCAACATAAGAGCCGGCAACCCGCTTTGACTAGTTGTTTCGAACGATACCCCCACAGCCTATAGCACCGCACGACAAGGGCTTCATGCTCCTACGGATCGTGAAATGTCCGCCAGCAGCAAGCTTTGACGTGGAGAGCCGGGGGTGCCCAACTGCTTCTACAGACTACACATGCACAAGCAGACCACTTGCCTGGATATTACGACGAGAGTCTCACCGAGACCTGTTCGTCATAGCACACACATAAACACTAACGCACATGTGTACCCTTCGATATCGACATGTCATCGCTACTATGCCCACTTACAGAGGATACCACCCCGTGAGCCTCAGACACGCTTGTCGAACAAGGGCCCTGTAGCCGCCTATCCAGGATAGTGTACATACCGTGCACGCAAAAGTCCTACAATGGGCGCCGCGAAACCCGGATAATCCCGCCCTTCCTCTGTGCCCGCTAAGACAACGTACTATTGTCCGGGGCGAAAGCCGTAAGACCTAGTAAACCAAGCGGCGCACCTACAAAACGGAAGGTCACTCCTAGGGCTGATGCGGCCTGGAACGAATAACGAGCATATTCTTCCTTGATGGTCTCCTACATACTCGCCTAGAGAAAATAAAAAAAAAATGGCGCCGACCCGTCCCTTAGTACACGGACGGGGGTGGCGGTTAAGCCAACAGCTTGATGCGGTTAAGGTATGCAGAGGTCCCTGATTTCTTCTCGGCGCAATTATTTGGCATGGGTGGTACGTACGCACATGGGTGGTTGCATTGACCCTGGGGGATTGCTGTCACGCCAGGGAGAACCACGGGTTTGGTGCGGAAGTTGAATATGCCGGGAGGCTTTGCTCACAGGATTCCGAATCCTCCATGGAATGGAAGCCCTTTACTCGAAGGAAACCCAGGGTTGGGTTCAGAGATAGGTGCCAGCGTCTTTGGCAACGGCCGGCACACGTGGTGGTGGTTGCGGGCAAGGGGACCCACACCGCCGGACACTACTAACCCATTGCCGTGCCATAGCCATGCTTAGTTCTGGGTCTCGCCAGAGAGTAAGGCCTACAAGCCTTGTAGGCCTTTTCTTATAATGAGCTGGCTGCTGTGCAGCACTCGTGTTGATCGGCACCCTCTGTTAGATACTAGCCTTTCAAGATGCGGTTCCTAAGCTTTGCCCTCGCGATCGATGGCCTTGCATCTGCCTACAGTGTCGCCGCCACTTGCAAGACGTTCCCTGGTGACAAGAACTGGCCAGCGCAGTCTGACTGGACTGCTTTTAACAGAACCGTGGGCGGACGACTCGTTGCTACTGTGCCCCTTGGATCACCATGTCACGGATCGGCTTTCGACAGCGCAAAGTGCGAGAGTTTGAAGAGCCAATGGCAGACGGAGAAGATTCAGTATGCAATCTTACCCCATGTTTCAAGAATACACGCACTTACTCCGGTCCAGTTACGAGTCTTCCTCTTCAGTAATGGCGCCCTTCTTCGCAAACCAGAGCTGCGATCCGTTTCAGCCGCGTGACCGCCCGTGTGAGTTGGGTAACTATGTTCGGTATGCTGTGAATGCCTCGGGCCCTCTAGACATTCAGAATGCAGTAAACTATGCCACTCAGAAGAACATTCGGCTGGTCATCCGTAACACTGGCCATGACTACCTTGGCCGCTCTACCGGCGCAGGGGCTTTGGCAGTGTGGACCCATTATCTCAAGAGCATCACCTATGTCCCCAACTACCAGAGCGCCGAATACACTGGCCCAGCTTTTAAGATTGGTGCTGGTGTCCAGGGATTCGAGCTGATGGCTGCTGCCCGAGACCGCGGACTAGTCACTGTTGGAGGTGAATGTCCCACTGTCGGTGTCGCGGGTGGCTACACCCAAGGTGGAGGTCACTCAGCCGTCAGCACCAGCTTTGGCCTTGCCGTCGACAATGCTCTTGAATTCCAAGTTGTGACCGCTGGCGCTAAGCTTGTCAATGCCAGCCCACGCGAGAACCCAGATCTGTACTGGGCCCTCAAGGGCGGCGGCGGCAGCACCTACGGCATCGTCGTCTCCATGACCGTGAAGGCCTACAAGGAGGCCGTCTTCGGCGGTGCCTCGCTCTCCTTCTTCGCCAAAGACATGAGCAAAGACACCTTCTACAGCGGCATCCAAGCCTTCCACGAGGAGCTCCCCGGCATGGTCGACGCTGGCGCAATGGTAGTCCACTACTTCACCACTGGCTTCTTCTCCATCGCGCCACTCAGCGCCTACAACAAGACCGAAGATCAGGTCAAGACCATCATGGCTCCCTTTGTCGCAAAGCTCACCTCTCTAAATGTCACTCACACTGTCTCCTACTCCGCCTTCAACACCTACTACGAGCACTACGACAAGTACTTTGGACCCCTTCCCCTCGGCAACATCCAAGTCGGCATCGCTCAGTACGGCACACGTCTCATCCCTCGTGCTGTCGTCGCCAGCATCGCACCTACATGGCAAGCCATCATTGAGAAGGGCGTAACGTGGATCGGTGTGGGTACCAACGTCGCACCTTTTGGTTCCGACAAGACCACCTCGGTTCATCCCGCATGGCGCAAGGCCATCGTCCACGCTACACTTACCCTTCCATGGAACTTCACCGCGCCGTGGTCTGAAGCCTTTGAGGTCCAGAACAAGATGACCAACGAGGTTATCCCACTGGTTGAGAAGGCGACACCGGGCAGCGGTTCGTATGTTAACGAGGCGGATTTCCGTCAGCCCAACTTCCAGGACACGTTCTGGGGAACCAACTATCAGAAGTTGTTGGGGATCAAGAAGAAGTGGGATCCCCAGGGCTTGTTTTATGCTACCGTGGGTGTTGGCAGCGAGGCGTGGTCGGTTAAGACTGATGGGCGCATGTGTCGTGCGTAAGAAGTGGACCTAGTCGAGTTGAGTATAAGATCAAATTTAATATTAATACTGTTTCAAAAATCCTTTTGTAAATCTTCGAATACGTGGTGACGTGACCGTAAGTGTACCGTATCTATTGATTATAGGGCGCGTAGAGAAATTACAAAGTGCACAAGACTTAGTCAGTGTTCCCACTAATACTAGTGTGCGTGCGCACGTACCACACTCATACTCCAAAAAAAATATCGACCCCCCCCCCAACTGCAACTACGACTACCATTATTGTGAGTATTCTGGCAAAAATACAAAAAGATGGACTCGCGGGGAATCGAACCCCGGACCACTCCCATGCTAAGGGAGTATTATACCACTAAACCACAAGCCCAATTGGTGAATTGAACAGAAACGGTGATTTCTTATTCGATGGAAGTCTCGATTCTTAGTCCCTTTATATTTCTACAGTACAAGATTATTTCACACGTAATCTAGATCGAATGCACCCGATTCCATCGCCCAGCAGTGGGCAGTCGGCCCAACCCAACCGAAGCGAGCATACTCCGCTGACTCGCGGGCCGAGCTATCATCTGCACACTAGCAGCCGTGTTCCTGCGCAGCTTCCCGACTAAGATTAGACAGCGACGCATCCGCGCAGTAAGGCTCGGACAAATGTCACTTAGGCGATGCGCCATGTGCTATTGATTCTGTGACCCTGACTTGTTGTTCTGCGCCTCAAAGCTGCTACCGTTACTTAAACTATGCGGTAGACAGGACATGTGCCGGAGGTGGGCGGTGTTTTCCCTGCATTAGTGTAAGTAGTCGTGGATGGGAAGCGCAGTGGCTCAGATGGAGACTAGGTGGGCTTCACACTCCAATAGAGATAGAACGTGCGATGGGGAGTTCCCGACCCGCTGTGCTGCTTGAGATCGTAAGTTTCTAGTGGTGCATTGGGCGGAGGGTGCCGTGTCGTTGCGTGGCGAGCGGGTGCTTGTAGGGAATGGTGTGGATCTGACGCTGAGTAGAGGCCAAGGCACGGTTGAGTGTAGGCGAAATTACTGGGCCATATTGAATGAGTTTGATTATTGTATTTGCCCAAGGCTTCCACCAAGACCTCTGTTTAGGTCTTATGTAGTGGCCATCTCAATATCATAACGGGGCATGTTCCCGCATAGTCGAGACAGCTTCTTGAGACATTTACGAAGCAAAGCATGGTGATTTCAAGATCTAGTTTCGAGTTTGCGGGGATGTCCTTTCGGTTCCGATGTGGTTGAGTGCTCTGGGCCCTGGCTAGTCGATCTGGACTCAAGTTCTTTCTCACGCTTCTCCAACGCCTTTTCCCTCTGTTCCAGCTCAGCTTCTTTACGGTTCAGGTCAGCCTCGCGCTGGTTGAGTCTCTTCGTTCGCTCATCCGTCTCTCCTTCTTTGTGTGCGTCTGACCCTTGCTTGCTTTGAGTTGGCTCATCCTTCGTATTGTCATTGCCGTCCGTATCTGGCACTCGATTGCTGACATCGGTCGGCCTAGAGTTCAGTTTGCGTGGCTTTTTACGACCTTGAGGACCATCCGTCTGGGCCGAGCCTTCATGCGGCTGCTGCTCGGATGTGCCGTCCTTAGACTCCGGTACTGATTCACCACTGGTTGCCTGTGCACCCGCTTTGGCTGCATTCGAGACATCCTCTTGTTTTGGAAGCATGCCCTTTGCGTTCTGCAGCCACCCTTCATCCAGCTGACGCCCACCGCCCTCGCTTTTGAACTTCTCGAGCTCCTCAGCACCAGGCATCTCTTCGTCTTTGGCCTGGCTAACCATCTTTTCCAATGTCCTCTTTTGCTCCTCGCTCGCTGCCCATTCCGGTAGAAAGCTCGTCAGCTTTTTCATCCCTTTTCCTGCTACTTTTCCCATGTTCACAAAAGGTCCATGAATTGCCCCTGTAACGCCACCTATACCGGCGCCCAGTCCACCCAGTAGCGTCGACGAAATACCTCCGACTAAGGTCCCACTGATTGCTCCCAAAGTTGCTCCTGGTGCAACACCAAGACCTGTACCCATAGCCATGCCCTGAAATGCGCCTGAGCGTAGGTACTTTGCTGTTTTTCCAAATGACTCGGCTTCAATCTCGGCATTCGTAGCTTCTTCCGTTAATCTCTCTCGTTCTTCGGGATTGCCGGCTGCTGCTGCCGCATCCTTCAATTCTTTGGCCTTCTTCTGAGCTGCGAGGGCAGCGTTGGCGGCTTTCCCTGATTCCTCGCGGACTTCTTCATCGGAAACAGTGGGTTTGTTAGATTTCTCGTCCTCCTTCGACTTCTGATCCCCATCCTTGTTCAACTTCTTTGGAGGCATCCTGTGAGTTGTACCTATTTGAAATCGTGTTAGTTTGCAGCTCTGCTGTTAAAGAGAGGTGGCATATTGAAGTGCGTCATCGACGCTAGCATCACGCTAAAGCGCGGAGGATTCAAGAATGCATACATGTCGCCTGTCTTCACATTCAGAACGTTTGATTGATGACGAACTAATCGCATTTTCTCTATAGCATTGATACAAAAATCTAGATACGACTCTTCGTAACTACGGTTTCAGTCTAAAATGTGCAGCAATAGAATACTACTGCACTCTGCCACGTGATTACCCATGCAACTTGCTATGCGCCGATACAATCGCTTCACGATTATGCGAAGTGACCAGTATTGAACTCTCTTAATTGAATAGATATTGGAAGAGTCTCATGATACTGACAATTGGATGAATCAATATTCCGGCAAGAAATATCTAAAAGCGCATAGTGACTAGCCAATTTTCAGTTCGGCCTGCTCTAACGACTAATCAGAAACGATATAGTATTCTACCTACATGAATTAGGTTCCCTATAAGTGTAGGATATCGTCAACAATGATATTCCATGCTATGTAATGACCGGGTCTCATTATAGCCTCTTGGTATTGCAGTGCACTCATTTCCTCAACACACAGGACGCGCATTGATAACAGCCTCTTTGAGGAGTAAGATGAGGATATAAGTGAAGTGGCAAGTCCCATATATGGATATATAGTTTGCTGCTTGCTACTTATAGCTTGACCGATAGTGAATATGCACGAGTGGCAAACATCTGCTTGCTTTTAACAGAAGTGATAGGATTTCGTTCTACATTCCCCCGCAGGAAGCAACACACACTGTTTCTGTTGGTAAATCAATCACTTGAGACTTACTGATCGAAATTCTTCCTCTTTTTAGCCAGCACGTGATACCTGTCCAGTGTCCGCAATATGTTTGCTCGATATTAGGGTCTTACCTTGACCCCCCTTATTTCTGTTGCCTGAACACTCGCGATTTCACCTACCTTCACTTTTACCTATTCGGGTACCATATTGAAGGATTCTCGCACTTGGTACCTATAGCGTGACCTCGTCGTAGCTAGCGTTTGCTCCTCGCTAGTTCTCTGTTTACGCTGATACACCACTATCAATTCACAAACCTCTGGCTCCAGCTCTTTGGCGCTTTTATTTTCAAACTACACAGGCAAAAATGGCTAACAATTTTCCTCTTACGCCTTTCCCTTCTACCCCTTCTCGCAGTACGTGTCCCATCAACGTAAAGCTAGCCATAGGAGATGCGCTAACAAGTTCAGAAACCCCACACCCCTCATACACGCCAACCACTAACTCGCCTTTTATTGAAACACGTGCCACCACGTATGAAGAACTTGTCCGATCGCTTGATGTGCAAGTGGACAGCTTGCAGTATCTCCCTTCTGAAGCTAAAGATGACAAACTCTTCGATAAAATTCATGAAAGGCCTTCGCTAAAGTCATCGAGTCGTTGTTCCAGCACACCCAAGCTTGCATTTGGCACATATCGGGAAGATAGCGTTTACATAACCCAGGTCTATGTCTATCTTCGCTCTCCCTCGTTCAAAAATACTGAGCCGTCCATGGTGTTTGGTAAGCGTATGGCAAACACTAAGTATACTGTCATGAACACAAAGGACATCAATTGTGCAGATGGTATGCTTCAAGCCAACAAGTTTTGGAGGCCCTTTATCAAAGATGGCAAGTTCGAGCTTGACGCAGTCAAGGCTGTTCTGAAAGCTCTCTTCATTCGCAAAGGTATTACTCTATCGGCTCCAATACCGGTGGTTGGTTCAGTTTTTCGTTCAAACTTAGTCCTAGGATGCGAGATGTTCAGGATCTCCAAGCAGAGCCGTAGGATTTTGGAGAAGACACCTAAGCAAGTTGATAAGAGCGCGAATGCAATAGATGTATCTAGGGCGCAGTCCTCATCGCCAGCCATGTCAAGCACCTCCTCAACAATCTTTCCGGTAACTATAATATCGATTCTGTAACGGCGGTCTGTTATTAACTTCGTAAAGGTTGTACCTACAGCTCAGATGTACAGCCAGAACGAACTCAGCTGCCACGTAGATGCCAGTAGACCTCTAGTCGTTGGTTCGAGCAAGAAGCGTCATAGTTCGCGGCTCACTATCACTGAACAGGATACAGTCAAAGTCGAAGCCAACAAAAGCGTAACTACCAGTAAGCTTGCCGCGGTTGATGACCCGAATTCAGACGCTCTCCTCTTTCCAGGAAATCAACTAGAAGAAGTCGGCGAAGAACCTCCCTTCATTCCTGAAGATGATCCAGAAGAACTTTCAGAAGAACCCGAGGAATCATCTGTCTCTAAAACCGATGTACGCCGAAATACCACACAAAATAAGTGTATCTTACCATATGCTAACTTCTCATAGACTCCGGAGCCTAGCAAAGGTATGAAAACCATCCTCGAGTCGCTGTCAGCCTCATACAATGATCGGGAAGACCTTCAGAAAAAGATCGATGAAATGACAGCCCAGGTAACCCGTCACATCACTACTCTTGAAGAGCTTCATCGAGAAAAGGAGCAGTTTGATGCTGAATATGAGCGTAAGAGACGAGCATTCGAAGAAAGGATCAGCGTTGAGGATCAAGATAAGGTTAGCAAGATAGCTGAGATTGAGACAAAGTCTCAGACTATGCGAGAGAAGCTTGAGGCTGAGAAACACCAACTGGGCGTAATGACTCCAGAGATGATGGCCGTCTGGGAGTTATCTCGTAAATTCGTGTGCAAGGAATATGGCATCAAGGAAGGTTTGCCGTCGAAGCGTCAAAAGACCAGCCACTAGTTCTTCAAAAACAGGTTCGAAGACACGACTTGAACGGGGAACTTTCTTGGCATGCTATGTTCTGGTGTATCTGGGAGTAATGGGTAGAATCTTAATGAATCTTGGGTCATTGCCTAAGTTGGCAGAGAGCACTTGATTACTGTAGTGCTATTGCTAATTTCATAGTGCTATCCAGCCAAAACGATAATATTGGAGAGATATCATGTAAGGGCGTCAGCTGGGCAAAAGTTTCATCGGTTGGTATTCTCTCTATTATATAATTCGGTTATACTACCAAGTCCCGGTTCCGATGCATTATATGGTGCCACTATTTACACTCTGTCAATTGAAACTGAAATTGACGAGGATCATATGGGGACAGAAAAGCATAGTAGGAGTATAGTCTTTTTGAGACAAGTACGAACGCTTTATATTAGAGAATGAGGGACGAGAAAATCCACACAAACATCCTCATGTCTACGTGATAGGCTTATATGAAAAGCCTGATGTAATTAATCTGTAAATATAATTTCAAACATGTCTATTTTGACTACCAAACATTTGGCTTGCTTACAACTAGAACACCCGAAATGATAGTACATTAACATGTGATAGTGATCCCTAGATCAAAGGGCAGATTTCCATACTAAGTAGATGTTTCAAGAACTCCACATATCCGCAATATCTCTAACCTTGAGCTTTCGGCCTACTATATCTCAAACGCTGGGTTTCTACGCTTTCTAGAAGCCTCCTTCACTCCCATCCTCTAGCGAGACACGCTAGTGCCCGTTAGTGCCCGCTAGTCGCGTTTACACATGGCCCACTAGTACACAAACAGTATATTTAGTATAAAAAACAGTCGCGGCCACGAGACCTGATAATAAGAACACAACAAAGAGCCACATGCTTGAATGTGAAATCAATCAAACACGCACCAGATATAAGTATCAAGAGGATCGATCGTGTAGTAGGACATTAGCTAATAGCATAACAAGAGCAGTGCCAATCAACCGAAATGGCGGAACCCGACGACACAGAATGTCTATCAACGAAGGCTCTGCAGCAGATACACAGTCTCATGGGTAAAGACGCTTCCTACCTCGAGCACCTACCTATAGACAAGATCCGGGAAGCAGAATTTGAAGACAAAAAGCACAAGCGCCTCACTTCACTGCCCAGACGCATTCTCTTCGGCCAGATCACAGAAGGCGAGAAAAAGGGTTTAGAAGTCTGGATCCTTCCGATCAAGACACGCGACGAGAACCAGTGGCCTGGACACCGCTTCAACGTCTTCGATCGGCATGGAAACCTGCACTCTAGCATCACGATAGAGGAGGCCATACGGTTGACCAATGCGGCAAATGCATTCAAGTGGCTGAAGAAAAATGGCACAATGGATTTGACTCATCTGCGAGCTGTGATCAGGTACTACTTCATGGTCAAGAAAGTCAACCCCCCGTCACCGTGGCCGGTTGACATGCGCTTTACCGCAGAATTACTCGCAGCATGCGAGGTGGCAGCCGAATTTACTACCAAAGAAGCCCGTGTCAAACAGAAGACTCAGGAGCGCGAAGCAGGTGCTGAGCCGGCATACAAGATGAGACCATCACTTGCTCCACAGAAAGCTCCGGGGAAGTTAAGACTCAAAGATGGGCTAAGGGCAGAGACTACAGCGACACCAGTGAATGGACAGAAAGCAAACACGACAAAGACGCCCGCGAGTATGCCAACCGGGCTAAAAGCCAACATAACGCTACCCTCCTCTAAAGCCCAGAGGATGACAGAGCGTCCACTCTCACCGCTTTTCTTGACAGAGCTGTTCCCTTCTTCATCTCTCGAAGATGAGGCCAGTCTCTTCATTCCCGAGCGCCGGCGTCGTGCCGCTACATCTGAAACCTTCCAGGCTCCAACTCCAGTTCCACCTACAGGTCCCGCATCCACAGGTCAACCAATGATCGAGCCAATTGATGAGTTCAAACAAGCCTTTCAAAGAAAAATGCTTCCTCAGCCTGCACCCATGCTTCCGCCAACATCGACGCCTACACCTACACCTAGCATCTCGACTTCTAGCATTCACACCATGTCTATGCAACAGGATATCAACAAACCCAGCACCAACAAACCAAATACACCCGCGGTCCCAGCAGCATTACCTCCAGCAACCCCGACTCCCATCCCCCCCAACGCCACCACCAGAACCACCTTGGTCAACCCCAACATTCCTCCTCCCCCTCCCCCTCCCCTCCCCCTCCCCAGCACCCCTCCACGAACCTCCACCTCATCATTCATCCCTGCCTACCGCGAAACCCTAACCAAGCACTCGCAACTCACCAACCGCCTCCGCACGAACCAGTCCTCCCTGCACACCAAAGAAACCCAAATCCACACCTTGCAAGCCCAAATCCGCGATCTCGAAGCTCAGGTCCAGGAGATAAAGGCTGAGGAGAAAGAGTTGAAGGACGAGATCAAGGGAGTGGAGATGGAGAGGAAGAGGTTGCATGATAGTTTGACGCCTGAGAAGAGGGAGATTTTGTTCTTTGGAAGGGAGATTTGGGAGAGGGAGGGGAAGAGGGCTAGGCTTGAGGAGGATGGGGGAGCGGAGAGCAATGAGGACATGGATTTGGGTGAGTAAAAGGGCGGGTGCATGTGGAGAGAAGGGTTTGTATGGCGTATGGAGTTGGATGGATGTCTACAACACACATACCGCTTTTCGCAGAGCGGTACCTGTGAGACATCACAGCTAGCAACGACCTAGCACCACGATCAAGGACGGAATTTGTATACCAGCTTGTCAGCGTATCCATGTACAACAGAAACAAAAAGGGGTCTAATGTAATCGCTTCTGATTATATTCAAGGATATCGTAGATAACCGAGTCCCTTCTCCCCAATGACGCCTGCAATGCAATGCAAACACCGAACTGTATAGCACAAGTAATAATGGTAATAGTAGTAATAATAATATGGACAAAGCAAAACATGCCTTTTCTCAGAATCTATAGGTAATTATGTTAGCATCAAGACATGATAGGTAGGGGTTATATAAACGGCTCGGGAAACAAACATACCTTATCTCATAATTGCCTGCTCTCGTCATATACCGCACCCACTTTACGCTACTGTAATTGCTCTTCTCAAACACCTTGAGATAGCGTACCAAGAGACCAGAGCTAGTGAACATGAGGAGTGAAAAGCTAAGATTGAGTGGTGGTCGGGACCATGCTTTTTGGTTGGTCATGCTAGTCAGGCTAGCTTCAGCGCTTAAGACAAACTCGCTTTGACCCGTGAAGCGTGGGATTTTCCAAACAATGTTGTTGTGTTCTGGTTCGTATTTGGCTTTGCCCTGTGAAGTTCGCTCGGTGATTTTGGCGGTGTTTAAAGGCGTGGGTATGCGCACGACGACATTGGTAGCAAAGAGTTTGGAGCCGTAGTTGGCGCGAATGGCAATGCTGTATTCGACTTTTGTCTTGCCAACCTCGTTTACAATGGCGTGGACTTTGAAAGGTAGATTGACGTTCTCGGTCGCCCGATAGCGCATGAGCTCAAACTCGCCGTCTGGTGGAACAAAAGATATTATCCTGTCAGCATCGAACTTGCCGAGCTTGACGCACTGGTGGAATTGACAGTCCTCCAACGTGACACTACCAGCTGCTGCCCTTGTTGCCTTTGCACCCGCCTTGTTGCCCGAGGGTTGTTGTAGATGGTCCTCGCCCAGCGTCAGTCGGTCGTTGAGGCCAAACTTGCATTCTGGGGTGCCGGAAAGGTATGCGCGCATGATAATCTGACCATTCACATCTGCCCGGAGCACTGTTCCGGTTGCGGACATGAGCAGGTTGACATCCTCGATAACGTCGACAAAGGCCTCGTTCTTGCGGTACTTGATGTCTGCCCGGCGCCATGAAAGCGCACCCGTGGCCTGCATAGTGATTTTGGAAGAGTCCTCCTATTCCATAGTCAGTAGTTATTCCTGATATACTCACACATGGAGAAGCTCACCATTGTCCGCTCTGACTTGACCCCCTCTGTGGTAATGTACATCTTCAGCGTGTCCGTCTCGGTGTTTTGGGGGTATCCAAAGTCGAGAATCTCGTCGAGCAGCTCATAGACAAGGACAAAGTTGTTCTTGACAGCCTCCTCATCGAACTTGCCAAAGTAGGCCTTGCCCAGCCCGACAAGGCGGTAAAGAAACTCAAAGACAAGGGCGGCATTGGCGTTGCTCTTGGTGACAGCTACCAGATAGATGTTCTCGTGCTTGACATGGCTAAAGGTGGTGGAGCCCAGGGTCAGGATGGGGGAGCGGACTTGTGCATTGGAAATGACCTGGATGCGGAAGACATCGGCCAGGCGTGGGCGGCAGTCGTTGCGGAAAGCGCGAAAGATGAGGTTCTCGCCCTTTTGATTGAAGATGAGGATGCCGGAGAGCATGGCGGCGAGGTGTAAAGAAAGCAAGACGGGCGTCGACAGCGAATTGGCGGCGTCGGGCGTGTGATGCTGCGAGCTCCACTCGCGACGCCGCGGGATTGAGCTTGGGCCATGCTCGCTTCGGCAAGGGTCTCAGGAGAGGGAGAGGGCCGGGTAAGCGTAACTCGCGCCGACGTTCACTGTCCCAATGCAATGCAGCCAGCACTCGCATCCCGCCTCGTGGCCCTGCCGCCTGAGCTGCGCTGCCACATCTACTCTTTCTTACCAGAGCTCGTGTACAAGTATATATGGCCCGTCGTCAAGTCTTCTCCCGTCGGCGTGTGCAGCTGGCCGTACTACAGGCTACCGACGTCGTTGCTCTTGACTTGCAAGCTCATCTATCAAGAAACCAGAGATGCATCGATCCAAAAGCGACTGTGTGATCTCAACGAGCAATACCCACCCGTCGTCGTTTTGGGACCAGCCAATGTACTGTACGAGCCACGAAATGGCTTTATGGACGAGTTATTCGGTCTCTTGTCCAGGCACAATGGCAACACTTCATCCGTGTACGATGGCAGTGAGACGCTTGCTGGACGCACTCCCAAGTGCATATGCCGTGGCATAACAGCTTGGACCAACCAGAGTCTCGAGACCAGGCTCGGAGTTCACTGGGAACAAGTTTACCAGCGCCTCCCCAGAGAGCTAGGCTACTCGGAAAAGAATCTTGAGATTTTCGTCGCATGTACCTTGACCAGGATGGCACATAACAATGCCAAAGAAGTCCGGATTCGACTAGTGATTCGTGGCAGCGCTTTTAACAACGCTTGGATCTTCGAAAGGCGTATGATGGACTATGTTCTTCAGTACAAGACGAGAGCACTCGGGAACTCCCGTTGCGATGCTGAGAGTATGCGTGCCAAAGAAGCAGTGACTGTTGTTCTTCCGCCTCAACCACATGGAAGTTATGTTGATGAATTTATTGCATGGATGCTGGAGGACAATCTTGGTTTCGAACTAGAAGCACCGTCAGTCCAGGACGAACGACTGTTCTGTAAGCATGGCCATTATGCCAATCATCACGGCGACGAGAAAATAGATACGTCATAGAGTTTAGCCAAGCGGTCTCTGGCAGTTTTCTCCTTCATATCAGACATGTGTTACACAAGTGATACCTTCGAAGTGTGAAATCTATTCAAGTTTTGTGACTATAACTATATGTTTATGTGAATTGTATTGACCCATCCTACCAGACCGAGTCTAATACAGCACGCCCTTTGTACTCCTAACCTCGCCCTCCCACTGCTTCACCACCGTCGTCGCATGTCTAATTGCCACCGCAAGTGCCTTGAACGCACTCTCCGCCCGGTGGTGATCATTATCACCCCTGATGCAATCCACATGTAGTGTGGTACCCGACGCCTGAGCAAAGCTCTGCAGACAATGCGGAATCATTTCGCAGCTCAGGTCGCCAATCTTCTCCCTCTTGAGCCCCAGCTCAATGACACTGTACGGCCGGTTTGACAAGTCAATGACGGCTCGCGACAGGGCCTCGTCCAGTGGCGCATATGCGTGTCCAAAGCGTGCAAGTCCCGTGCTACCCTGTAGCGCATTCCTGAATGCCGAGCCGAGCGCTAAGAAAGTGTCTTCGCTCGTGTGGTGGTCATCAATGTGCAGGTCGCCTTTGCATCGTATGCGCAGACTCCAGCCGGCGTGCTTAGCCATGGCGTGGATCATGTGGTCGAGGAAGCCGATGCCGGTGTCGACAGAAATCTCCTGCGATGCAGACTTTTGGGTAGCATGATCCTTCTCGCCTTCGCCATTGAGATTGGCCTTGTCGAGGGCGGCCCAGAAGTCGCTGTGCGGGTAGGGCGCAAGTTCGCCGCCGTCCAAGTTGATAGAGACTTGGATCTTGGTCTCGTTTGTATCGCGGTTGAGGGCCCAAGTGCGTTGCATTGTGGCGGTGGATTGATGGCCTCGGATTTATGGGGGTTTGACTCAGTCGATTTCCAGATAAAAGGATAAAAAGAACGTTGCACAAAAAAGTTTAGACTAATCACTGACTGGAGAGGGGTGCTAGCTTCCCCACGCTCCACGTCATGTCCGCCAAGCAATATAGGGCTGAAAAAAAGTTCTGGCCAACCACCGCTTCGCCGAACCAAAGTCCGCTCTCGCCCCAAAATTCTGAGCATATCGCAAAGTCGCGCCTCTTTCTCATGCCAACACTCTGAAGCAGTGTCGCATAACCGTCTGATCACGTCTGTCTGTTACTCAACTTATCAACACCAACCACAAACAATCATGCCAGGAGCCACGAAAGATTCCGCGCCAGTCCAGATCGTGGACCCAACTTCCGAGACTGGCGAGGAGATTGACCCAGCCGTCGACCGCGACAGGATCCGAGTCGTATGTCAAAATGAAACGATGAAATCTGTAAATCCGCGTCTAACATCACGTGTAGCTTTCTGGTTCCACAGAAACAGCAGCATCTTTCCAGTTTGATGGCGAGGACCATACGCTAGGCAACGCGCTGCGTTATATTATTCACAAAAAGTAACAGAAACTGAACATGTTTACATGAATGACTGTTAACTATTTTTCTTAGCCCCGACGTCGAGTTTTGTGGTTACTCCATACCGCATCCATCAGAAGCAAAGATGAACCTGCGCATTCAGACTTATGGTAAGCTTTAGTTTCCAAACACATCGAGGACAGAGCTGACATGGCATCAGACGGCGTCAGTGTTTACACTGTACTGGAAAAAGGTCTCGAAGATCTCATGGCCATGTGCGATGTTGTTGAGAAGAAGTTCACCATTGCACGTGACGAGTTTGTTAACAAGATGGAGGAGTAAATGCAGGGTTTGTGAGACACTATTGCATTGATGGCGTTCACGGATATCATGGGTCAATGGCGAACGGAAAGGAAAATGGTATTGTCTTTGGCTATTTACATCGCATCCTGGACTTGTTTTTCAATTCCGATTTCAGGCGACGACAGCCCACTCAGTTGCGACCCTGGGAGCATAGATTAGTATTCTGGAATTTGATTACTCAGAGGTTCAACCGAATGCTTACTTCCAAAAAGCCGTTGATGAAGTTGTTTGGCAGCCGTGCCTTGGGATCCTCTTCGGTACGGAAGTACTTGAGTACGTGTGACAGTTGCTTCCAGAAGTTGAGTGTTTCCTGAAATATATGTTAATCCAAAGAAGGTCTCCTTGAATCTTGCTCTCCGGTTGTGCCATACCTGGAATTCTTGGTGGCTGTTAAATAACAGCACGTCGACTGTTTTCAGCTGATTCACGTATCTATGCCGCTCGAATTCCTGCCGCATTTTGGTCCGAAGTTGGGATACTGGCATGTTGAGCGAATACATGGTCTGGATCTCGGGAGCCTGTATAGTTCCTGTCAGCCTCCCGCGCTTGTGCGTTGTTACTGCTGCCCGCATGTCTCGAATCCAACGCGTCCCTTCGCTTCCGGTCTCTTATTTGCACCACAATTGGTAGTAAACCAATCATCGGCTTCAAAGTATCCTCTCTAGGGTATGGGGAGTATGCGTACCGACCGCAGCCAGTCCCGGTAGCTGTGAATGACCCTCTTCTTCGCATCGGCCCAGTTGACCGCTATGCCCGAATTAGCCTTGGACTCCCCCAATGGTTGATACAGATATTCGACTCACATGAGCGCGTGCGCTGGGCGAGGTAGGTAGGGTTAATGACCATATTGACGGTGTTGCGGAGCTCCAGTTGTCCCAGGGCGGGAATTGCAGTGACGATGCGGCTCGGGTGGAGTAGAATGCCAAGCCGTGGCGTTAGCGCGGATTTGACTGGCGGCGCATTCGCAAACTTGACGACCAACTGCTTCTTCTAATCACCGCCACAACTACATAATACATAAACACCAGACACGAGGTCGAAATCGAAATCCAATACCCCGAAAACAAGTTCAACTCAACCTACATACTATTCGATCATGCCTCCCGTCCGCACGGCACGCGCCTCTCGCAAGGCTCCGCCCGAAGGCTTCGACGATATCGAGGACACGCTCCTAGAGTTCCAGACTAAGATGAAAGACGCCGAGAACGCTTCACATGAGGGCAAGAAGAAGTACGAGATGACGTGGCCCATCTTCCAAATCACGCACCAGCGCTCCCGCTACATCTACGACCTTTACTACACTAAAGAGGCCATCAGCAAGCAGCTCTACGACTACCTGCTCAAGAATGGATACGCGGATCCCATGCTGATTGCCAAGTGGAAGAAACAGGGTTACGAGAAGGTGAGTTGTTTGCACTTATTGGTACAAGAATGTGGACTAACGCAACTTAGCTATGCTGCACGCGCTGCATCCAGACAAAAGAAACCAACTTCCGGTCTACCTGCATATGCCGCGTCCCGAGAGATCAGCTTAAAGAGAACCAGGAGATTGAATGTGTCAACTGTGGCTGTCGAGGATGTGCTTCGAGTGATTGAGCACCGTCAAGATTTTGAGATACCATTGGAGTTATGATAAAGTGTCAAGAGTTGGTTGGACCAGCCAGGACTTGCTGAAAAGCCCGACGACTGTGGATCGATATCCGTCCTACCAGGCAACACATTCCTAGTAGACGCTAGATGCTAGATGGCAGACACCACTATGTCGGCCCGCGCAACCGTTACGGGAACATTCTTTACCGGGGTTACATAAAGGAACACAAGGAAACTGATGCATAGGGTGTGTCAATCAGACCAAAATGATTAAAATATAATTGTTAACACGTCTACAGAAAAACCGTTGCATAAAGTGAAGCCGTCTCTTGCCAGAGCCGAACAACGCCTCCAATCTACCGGGGGGTATACCTAATAAACTGATCCTAAAACAACATGACTAGTCTAATCGTAACGCAAAAACCCAAGTCGCTAGGTTCGCTTGTGTAAAACATGATTTCATATCAAAGGCCAATTATCACCCATCGACGGCCTAGTCACATCGCGTGCATCCCGCAGCGATCCCCTATTCTCACTTCGCTTCAGCCGCGGCCCCGTCATATCGCGCCCGAACCGCGATGTAGGCAGCTGCTCGAGTATATCCTGACGCCGCGCCCATACCGTCGGCGGCGGCGAAGGCCACAATTCTGATATCTCCGATCCCAGACTCTTCCTCGCCTCCCCTGGTCGCAGTCGAAACGGGCTGCCTTCATCGATAGGCGAGTCGGGATTAGAATCTGTTTTTGCACGCCCGACTGGCGAGTTGCAGGGAGGTGGAGTCGTGGGTCGTGTTACGCTCATGCCTTGTTTGTCGCGACTGTAGAATGCGGCCATTGTGAAGACGCGGCGGCTTCTTGTACTGCTGCTTAGTGAGGGGAGTAAGGGCGAGTGCGCCTTTTCGGGGCCTAAGGCGGCGAAGGAGGTTATTCGATGATGTGACTGGTGGACTTTGCGTCGGCGCCAGAGGATTAGCAGGATGAGACCCCAGGCGCAGAGACCGACGGCGATGGGGATCATTGCGAGGCCGACTTTGGTTTCCAAGGACAGTTCCTGGTCGGTTTCGCTTGGGGGCGCGGCGGATGCGGTGGTGAGTGTGAGGTCGGATGTTGGGGATGGGAGACTTGGCGCTAATGTCGCTGTTGAGTAAAGGTCGGGTAATATGTGGGTTGATGAGGTTGAGGCGAGTGATGAGCTTGAGTGGTTGGTGTAGTACGATGATGGTGTGGCAGATGACGACGTACTTGATATCCTTGTTGAGAGACCCGTTGAATAGGGTAGTGTGGAGGTTGTGTTGGAATATGATCCCCGCCATCCTGACGCCGATGCAATGATTGTGGGTTTCAAGCGTAGACTTTGTACTGCTGTTGGTCTCGCTGCTGCTGCTGTCTCATTTCGTGCTTGGATGAGAGATGCCTTGGAAAAAGGACTCATCCTCTCTGACTGTCGGTTGTACCTCCTGTTGTCGTTGTTTTTCCCGACTTAAGACGATGGAATCGAGGTTGTCGTCCTAAAAATGTCGAGCCGAATCAAACACCCAGTTTTACCCCGATGTTTTACTTGGTTTCTGGAAGACCGGCGCCCTTTTTCTCAGCTACGCGGGGAATGTCGAAGGGAATTAAAAAAAATCAGTCTCTTTCCTTTGTCTTGTCTTTTGCAACGCTTGCTCTTCTTTTTTTTTGGTTGTCTCACTTCTCAATTCAATTTTTGCGTGTATGTTTTCAATGTTTTTTCCTTGAGGAATTGTTATATGCAAAGTTGATACAAAATAATTCTTGGAACCAGTGATGCGAAGAGGGTCCAAGTCGAGGATATGATGGTTGGTGTTTGGTGTTGACGCTGCTGTCGCTTTCATTCCTCTGCGGCATGATTCTGGGGTATTTAAAAGAAGATTTGTTGTTTTCTTCAGTCGCAACAACAACGCATGCACGGTTTACCACCTGAGCATTTGCCCTGTTTTGTCGTTGCTGTTCGACTGTTGTCCATGTTTTGCTTTTTCGGGGGACTCAATTGGGATTGTCGTCTCAACAGTTCATTGGCTGTGAGGACTGACCGCCATTGAACACGTGAGGTGCTGGGGGTTTGGATGTTCGGACGGGTTTGGCAAAGAGAGATCTTTGCGCGGGAGTGGCTGGGGAGGCGCGGTGTGGAGAGTGACAGCGCATGGCGGGTGTAGGTAGTAGATATGGTTTGTTTACGTGCTTTCTGGATAGTAAATGTACTACGTCCGTGGAAGAGGTGTGGACAACCGGAAATGAGTGTTGCGTTAGTAGGTATGTAGTCATAACGACGTCAAACACCATCTCAAATCACAGCAAAACGAAGAGAAAGAAGACGCGAGTTATTATCTCCGCAAAACATTCTACGATACAACGTCGCCGTTCAGCCTCCCCCTGCACGGTCACCAAGAAGACTATTCGCTAGATATTTGCTTCTTTCCCCACTCAATACACATTTGCTTTTTCGTTCTTCCTCGCGGCATGAACCTTTTGCCCTGCAGCACATACAATTCTACAGCCACAGCGCTTGCGCACCAACTTAGTAGACAAAGTTACCCAACCACCCGCTTATCCTTTCTTTGCTTAGATTGTGTTTGACACAGAGCACAAGACGCGTACGCCCTCTTTGATCGGTGTAGATGTGTTAGTAAATAGAGTTCCTGCCTAAAAGAGTTCAGAGTTGGGATGCTTCCCGCTTTGCTGCAAGAGGTTGACAATAGTTGTATGTCATGTAGACTGGGATGTCGTTTCGTTGCCGAACTCATACTATGCTGATACGTGAAATTTCTCGAACTTTTCATGTTGAAGTGCCAAAGTAGGGACTTTCCTTTCTTAGAACAAAAGTGTGCGAGTCATCTTGCAGCTACCAAAGCAGAAAGTGCGTGTATAGAGCGAGAAGCAACTTTGTTTCTCGTATTTCTTCGGGTAGCTGAGTTGGAAGAAGAACGTGAAGATATCCTTTGCTCGATACAGAAGCATTGGGAACCTCTACCTCTTTCTATTTATGGCGCGCCTTGTTCTTGATGAGGTGGCTGGGGGCGTTTTGACCGCTGGTTGAACAGATGGCATGAGATAATTCTTCCTTTTTGTTTACTGGGGTAAAAAGGTAACATTTCCTTTCTAGGTATGTGGCAGATAAAATATCGACGTGCGACACGAGCTTGATAGCAATCTCGCTATCAATTTCTGAAGTAGATTTGAAGATTGAAGCCGTCTTAGTCATGTGAAACTACTTCGTATCATGTACATAACATCAAATCACGTGCTTCTCTACCCCAATATCACCCTAACGCACTACAGTATAGGATAAGGTGAGAGCTTTGCGTGATATTTTGAGTCATAGTTTCGGCATATTTCACCCCTAAGATAAAGCCTCCAAAGATGATTGTCCCAAATTTTAGGATTAATGAGTAGTCGTCCAACATTCGACAGCAAGGGCAACCTCCGTTGTAAAAGTTGACGATTGAGATACTGACGAGTTTCTTACAACAAAATGCAGTCTTATTGTAGTTTTGAACATACCTCGACTTGTTCAAACAACCCTTGAACTCTAGATATAGGACATTCCATAGAATAGCTTTGCGCTTTTTTAGTAGTGTTTTTCTAACAGACCTAGTAGCTACAGAACTGTTGATGAGCCCAATGATCCTGTTAATCTTATAAATCCCCCGCGAAACCCATCACCATCACCAATGACCAACGCGCAGCCTGGAAGGATCGGTCCGAATGGAGCGGCAGAGAAATATCGAATACTGTCCAACCCGGTCGAATGTCGGATACATCTACCGTTGGGGTCTTGGCGGTGTAACGATGGTTGGTATAAAGTTAACTGGAAGAACCTCCAACACTGTTGTGAGTACCTAGTTTTCAAAAACAGAAACAGCTTTTCGAGGCTGTTGGTTCGCTACTATAACACTGCTAGGCTGGGCGGCGGCTGGAATACGATATCCTTGGGACTAGCAGTCCCCACATTGTTGAGGTCTGGGCTACGGTACGTGCACGGGAGGTAGTATGCCTGACTCTTGGTATTGACGAACCTACAAAATTGCACCATCAAGAGTTCACGACTGGATAGTCGACAGCTTAGGATTGCTTCATTACCATCTTGCGAGAATGTTAGAGCATCCACTGTACTATGTAGCTGGAATTGAAACTAACATACCTTTATACTCGTGTCGCGTATTACAGTTTTGCTCTGCTCAACTAAGTATATGCCCCTGAGCAATACCACCAACATTACGACATCGCAGTTGCCTTAAATCTAAGGACACTTACGCAACCCTCAAAGCAATACCTGCTCCAAAATGTAGATATGACGTTCAACAGCAGAATCTGGACCTGTCCAAGCTCCTCGCCCGTCTTAGAGGTGATATTAAGAGGACGGGAACATAGTAATGTGAGATTGCACAAAAGAAAACATGACGTCAGCCAAGTTTCGGCAAAGAACAAGGCTGAGAGGACGGAAAGGGCTCACAATTTATCCCACGAGGCTGCTGCAGAGGAGGGAATTCATAAACATGTTATGCAGCAAGTAAGCGCTGCATAGCGGGCTAGATGTGCCGGTTGCTGACATCTGGGTAGCGTCAGAGTTAATCGAAACGAACAAGGCCAAACGAGACGGAGGGCGGAGAGGCCAAGAGTTTGCCATGGTCGGACAACAAGGGTCCGGTTGTTTCATTAACCAGGTTCCAAGACAATTGTATCTCGCATTGCCTGTTTATACTTGGCCAAAACGCGTATGCAAAGAGGAGACGAGGGCCGTGGACATATAATGTCTGGATCGTTCCCCCCTCCGATGTAAACACTCCGATATCCGGATATATTCGCATCGCAGTTACTTACTCGTTTTTTGTTTTACGTTTTGACAATGTATTCTGCTTTTACTTCTGAGAAGAAACAACAACCACCCCTGCTTCCCGTGGTGGAGGTTGCGGTGGCAGAAAAGGAGAAGCGCCGCCTCGATCACCTCGAATACGTGCTGCTGGCAGCGACGCTGCTCCTGACGGCGTTGCAGTTTTTTGTTCTCTACAGCGCTGGTAGCTGCATGCCCTTTACGCTCAGTGAACACTGTGCAGCCATCGTGATGCAGCTCTCGCGTGGCCTGCGCACGTCCATCCTCGCCAGTCTGCCAACGGCCGCCGTGCTCTTCATCATTGTGCCGTTTCTGGCGCAAAAGCAGCACGTCGTGGTTGCGCGATATACGATTCTCTTCTGGCACCTGGTGTGCTCGACGGTGGGCGCGCTGCTGCTCTAGACGCGCAGGGGTTGGGCTTGACTAGCCTGGGGGCGGGTGCTCGGCGGGCTGCGATAACGGCCGCAGAGCTTACTGCTTGTCCATTTTTTTTATTGCAAGACCACCAAGGCGCAGGACGTCAACTGAGTGAGTCACTGGGCATTGCGAGGGATTAAAAAGGTCCAAGGGTACGTTTTGGTCGTCCAATGTACAGGCCATCGTCTGCCTTTGCGTCGTAGCCATTGCCTAGTCCTTGAATCCATACACTGGCCACCTCTAACAGCTACTTGCAGTGCAATTGAGCTTCATTTGCTTTGGAAATCGCCATCATGTCTCTTTCACGTTCAAATCCGCGCTTCTTCACACGCACAAATCGCCTCTTCGCAACCCAAATACGATCGTATGCCGCAATTGGCGACGGCGCCATCCCACCAGCCAAAAAGAAGTATGTACCTACTTCTGGTACCTATCCACGCGGCTTCAAGGCTGGCAGCGCACATGTTGGTGTCAAGGCATCCAACACGCGGTTCGATGACCTGGCCATTGTAGCGTCGGACAAGCCGTGCGCCGGAGCAGCTGTCTTCACCACCAACAAGTTCCAGGCCGCGCCCGTCACAGTCAGCAGGGACATGCTGAAGAAGAGGAAAGGCGAGGGCATCAGGGCCATCGTTGTCAACTCGGGCTGCGCCAACGCCGTCACCGGCCGAGGCGGCATCGAAGACGCCATAACCATGGGCAACGAGACCGACGCATGTTTCGCCCGCGACGGCAGCTCACAAGACGACCTCAAAGGCAGCCGCAGCATCGTCATGAGCACCGGCGTCATCGGCCAGCGCCTCCCCATCCAAAAAATCACCTCCAAAATTCCCACCGCATACGCCAACCTGGGCGACTCTCACGACCACTGGCTTGCCACCGCCCGTGCAATCTGCACCACCGACACCTTCCCCAAGCTCCTCTCCCGATCTTTCACCCTACCCAGTACCCAACAGGAATACCGCATAGCAGGTCTGACCAAAGGCGCGGGCATGATCCACCCCAACATGGCCACTCTGCTCGGTATAATCTGCACCGACGCCCCCATTGCCGCCCATCCCTTACGTCAAGCACTGCTTGCGTCCGTTCAAAAGTCCTTCAACAGCATCTCCATCGACGGCGACACCTCCACCAACGACACCGTTGCCGTCTTAGCCAACGGTGCGGGCGGCGGCCAACCCGTTACCTCGGTCGACAGCGCAGATTACACCGCCTTCCAGCGCGTACTCACTGATTTCGCAGTCGATCTAGCGAAGCTTGTCGTCAGAGATGGCGAGGGCGCGACAAAGTTCGTTACCATCCGTGTTACAAACGCTGCATCGTATAAAGATGCTCACCGCGTTGCCTCGACCATCGCTCGCTCCCCCTTGGTCAAAACCGCCTTGTACGGCAAAGACGCAAACTGGGGCCGCATCCTGTGCGCAACGGGTTACGCCGAAGGCGCAGATTCCGTCGTCCCTGCTGAGACGAGCGTGAGTTTCGTACCCGCAGATGGCAGTGCGGAGCTCAAGCTGCTGGTGGATGGAGAGCCCGAGCAAGTCGATGAGGAGCGCGCGGCGAAGATACTGGAAAATGAAGACTTGGAGATTGTAGTGCGGTTGAGTAAGAAGGAGGGTGAGGAGGCGGTGTTTTGGACTTGCGATTTTAGTCACGAGTATGTTACTATTAATGGGGATTATAGGACATAAAGTGCAGTGTGATGCTTGCGCGCGATCAGTGGATTGGAAGGGGGGGGGAGTTGTTGGAACTGATGAATGACATGAAGGAAATGAGAAAGAAAAAAAACGTTCTTTAAAGGGGAATTGTTGGAATCAATTAGGACTCGACTTTGAGTCCTACTGATCCGCGACACTGATTGGTCGACACGAGCACTGGCAAAGGCGTCGTCACCGCCTA
>NW_006912232.1:0-52916 GCF_000523435.1 Bipolaris zeicola 26-R-13 | reverse complement strand
CGCCTATTGGCCCGTGCGCGGAGGTACTGTAGATACTCAACACGATAACAGATACAATCAATCAATCCGCTTCCTCACTATAGTATTTGCAGCTGCAAGTTGATTCACCACGTGCACCTTTATCGTGCCAACAAAGGGTTTTCGGCGTTTTTTTTTTCAAATATCAACTATTTCAAGTCAATCTATCTTTCGATTATCTCACAAAATAACAGTGATTCAGTCCTATACTCTCTCTACTCTACATACCCCCTTCTACAACATATTAAAAAAAAAGAAAAAAGCACGGTAACCCAACACTCTTGAACTTCATCCCTCCCTCCCCTCCCCCCTTTCCATTGCGCAATCCAACTCTCTTGATTTCTGAAGAAGAAAAAACAACAACAACATCTACTGGGCTGTCTCCTGAATTCTATACCTTGTATATCGGCGACGGGCATTCCTTCTGGCGAGCCAACCCGGCGTCCTCTCAACCACGGCACCTCGCCTTGGTTACAAAAATCCCTTTTCCCCAAACGCCCCATAGGCGCTCGAGAATCTTTTTTAGTACTAATGAGGGGTTTCAAGCTGGCAACAAGGTATTTTTCTGATAAAGTGTAGAGGTGGGTGTGTGAGGAGGTTGTTTGGTGCGCTGGTGTAGAGTGGTGGTGAGGAGGAGGAGAAGAAGGGGAAGGGGGGATGTGGTAGTCACCCTCGTGTAGGTATTGTAAGAGGAGTTTTATTATCGCTGGGTCGTCTTCTGGGAGGTTGATTTCGCTTGTTGAAGTTTCCTTTAAGCTGGGTTAGTTTGCTGTGTTGGGATTTCACGTGATATAAGTTTCTTTTTGGATGATGATGATGATGATGTGGGTATAACTACAGACTTAGCCGCCGAATTTGAGTGCTCGGGCGAAGGATTCGGCGCGTGGGCAGACGATGAGTTTGTGGATGGCGTGGGTATCTGGGCCGCAGGTTATTTGGAGGTCGGAGTAGAGATCTGATATTAGAGAGCTTGGTGGTGGTTGGTTAGGTTAGGTTCCGTTGTTTGCCGGTGTGGAATGATTTGATCATGAATGTTAGTTACCTTTTGATTGAGCCCAGAATCTGGGTTTCGGCCTCTGACGCCATATTAATGACTGGGAGTACGACTGGGGGAGTTACTAGGAATGTAGAAATGTAAAATGAAATATACAAAAACGAAAGTTGATTGTTCTGGTCGTTTGGGGTATCTATGGAGGCTTACGCCAAGACGCTGTACTCAGGCAGATTGAAGTTTAAACTTTCCTTGCTGGTGAGATTATATGGACAATTGAAAGGTGGAGAAGAGCTGAGCGGTTTTACGTGTTCGTATCCACAGTGATTCTTGTAGCGTCTCCATTGGCGGATGGAGGGTGTTGTAGTAACACCTCAATTCCCCGAGCAGAGTGATCGCAATTGTTCTTTTCCTAGAACCAGCGATGGTCATCTGCCTTCTTCAACAAGACTCCGAGAGACAAGCTGCCAAACTCTCCCATAAGCACTTGAACTTCTGGCTTTTTCATGAGCTTGATATGCATAGCGATGGTGTCAATAACGATATCTCTTAGCCCTTTGTCTTCTTCCCTCTCTGTCGAGAATGCGTAATCTGCAGCAGCTGAGAATCCATTGGCATCCCAATGTTTCTCACACCCATCCTTGAATTTCTCTTTCGACAGTTCCTTCAAACCCGCGATGTTGTACTTATGGGCAACTTCATACACCTTCGCATGAACCAGAAGATCTTCAGCTTGCAATTTGAACCTGATTTCTTCGATTTCGTCATCATACTGCTCCTCACAGGAACTGCATACAAATTTGTCGCATCTGAAACCGCAACTATTACGTTCAGGTGAGCAATGGTGATGAGGACAGAGCGGAGTACCCCCTTGCTCCCGTGTACAATCTACACACGAGTGTGGAAAGTCATACGTGTAGAATTCATCTTCTTTGTTGCGAAAAGTCTTCTTACAAAAGGCGACAAAAGAACTCGGAAAGTCGGGCAGATCTTGTGGGTCACATTTATAATCGCCAGTGTAAAAATATCCCATTATCAACTTTATGATTGCCGGCTCGTCCTCAGGGAGATCGATGTTTGATTGTTCAGATTCCTGTACATGTTAGTAGAGTCTAGTGCATTCTGAAAGCGACGCACTTTGCCCGGAAATCTCACAGCACCTGCAAAGAAGTCAGACTGGGTGCAAAGTATCATTTTGTGTACTTTGTGTACGTCATTTCCACATTTGATGGTGAGATCCGAATATTCGCCTGAATCCAAGCATCTATTTGTGTATTAGTCAAGCACTTCATAACTTTAAAAGAAGGTAATTGCCTTGCGACTGCTGCTAGAACAGATGATTGCACTATCTTCGCCATCGCGGGAAGTCAAGAAAGAGTGCAAGGCTGGCTAGCCACTAGTAACGCACCACCAAAGCTCAAGCTGTGTGAGACGTGTGAGGTATGTAAGAATACCTAATAGCTGATGTGACTTTAGAGATAAAATGTGTGTTCTGTTAGAGTGCGGGGAAGGTTTTTGTTGTGAAAACGCCGCAAGGCTACCTCATCCTGACGCCTAGTGCCTTGGCACTAGGCCGACAGGAAGGGGTCATGGTCAACCAATCATAAGGGAATGAGATTGAAAGCAAGAAAGAGCTTTGTGATACTACTTGGGATGAATTCAGTAACAAAATTTACTTAGGATACTGAAAGAAAAGAGTTAGTGGAGTACTCACAGGTGTTTTGAAAATTCACTGAGAACTCCTTTTGGTTCGTTGTAACAGTCATCTGTTCAAGAAATCAAACACACATCAAATCCACTACATCACCCAGCAAGTGAAGGCTCAAGTTAATTGTTTTTTTCCCTAATATCCACAGTGAAGCTCTTCTTCAACAACTGTTTGTCCAGTACTATCGCGTTACAATGGCGTTTGCGGGGCAGCTTGGCTGACAGCGATCTTGCCCTAAATATTCATGTCTCTCCTTGGGTTTGA
This sequence comes from Bipolaris zeicola 26-R-13, assembly GCF_000523435.1. Taxonomy (NCBI): domain Eukaryota; kingdom Fungi; phylum Ascomycota; class Dothideomycetes; order Pleosporales; family Pleosporaceae; genus Bipolaris; species Bipolaris zeicola. Next base: position 49,935 of record NW_006912232.1, on the reverse strand, counting down.
ACATCTTGTCTTTTTGTTTTCTGTAAAATTGAACTCCAAATAGATTTACTGCCAGCGCCCCCATAAATCACATAGACTGTACAAATATTACAATCGAGACCAGCCCGACAACCCACCAAAGGTGTTCCGAAGCCCTTTCATGTATAGAATAGGAAGTGCTTGGGACTGGAGATCCTAGAGAAGACTCCACAGAGCATACAGTCCTACTGGACTTTGCAACAGTGGTAGAAGTGGTATTGAAAAGCAGCTCAACCCACTGAATATCGAACCAAGCTTCATTCCCAATATCCATTCGTCCTGAGAAGTTTCCGCCATTGCTCCAAAGGTTCAGTATGATCGTACTCTCGGCACCCGGCACATTTACACTAGTGTCGGCGGTCTGTTTGCCATCGACGTACCATGCGCTTCTCCCACGTATCCAGTCCAACCGATAGTTGTTCCAGCCAGAAGTAGGTTTACGATCTTCCATAGAGACATTGAATGTTGCGTCTTGTATTGGTACTGCTGTATCTGGATCTGTAGTCGGCTGATTTGAGCAATGTATTTCGTTGCTAGTGCCCCCGGTTGGAATTTCTATGTCCGACTCGGCGGTGTCGTTGTGGTATGTGAAGAAGCCGGCAATTGCACCACTTGCACCACGTATGCGCGCCGACATACGTATCGAGGCATATGTAGCATTGTGCTCGATAAAGTCTAGCTCAGATGCTAATTGCGTACCGTTGGGCAGCCGTGTGGTGTGAAGAGTAAGGTAGGTAGACGAATCTTTCGACCCATCGTTGTTCTTGCCTATCACTCGTTAATATAAACCAGACCCCATGTTCGATAACCTACTTATTGATACACTGGATGGTGTATAGTGCATATCGATGGTGTCTTCTCTCGCTGCTGGCCTCAACCAATGCCGAGCATCCCAACCAGCACTCCAAGGAGAAGCGGCAATGATCTTCGATTGTCCATTAGATGCTACTGTTATCGATTGCTTTTCGCCACTGTCGGGTACTGTATCCGCATTGCCAAGAAGGCTCTCACTCAGATTTCGGAAGTCGTAGAACCGATAGAAATCGTACGTCGCTGCAGTTGAGCCATTGGTGGAGAACACAGTACAATCTTCTGCAGCTACCTTGGTGAGGAAATCAGGTATGGCGAAAACCAACAGAAGTGTGGCTGTGGGAAACATGGCAAAAGTTTGGTTCGAGGTTTTGACAACCGGGGCTACTGCATGGATAAAATTTCCAGCTTTTAGCAGCTGCAAGAGCTCAGGATGGGTATCAGCTACAAATTTTGTCGCTAACCCGATGGATCTGATGTTACTTGGGTAGATCCCTGGCATTAGTATTGAAAATGAACAAGGCGCTTAAACACTCGGACTCGACCCGGGGGACTTCTGTTGGTTGTACAATGGCTCAGCAGTGTGGCGTTTCTAGATCTTTCACAGCTCATCACGACAGCAGAGGAAGAAATGGTACCAGAGAAACTGGCGGCATGGTAGTAGCGCTGCATCAAGGAAAGCCAATGACATTCACACGCGGCATCCAGATTCCGCCTTGGCAAGAAGTATGAAACAAGGCACTAGTATGTTTTAGTTTCTTCCCAATATCCGCTAGCAACAAATCGCTCCAAACCTAGAACATCAACTACGCTGTACAATCATCGATATGCAGATATCTGCAAAGATCCCTGCAACAATCATCGATCGACCGTTCCGTCTTCCACTGCAGTTCTTCCGCTGCCCTCGTGGGGTCTGCCACAACCACCCCCACATCACCAGCGCGCCGCCCTACCTCCACTATGGGGATGGTACTTCCCGAACATGTCTGCATAGCTGACACAATCTCCTTGACTGAATTGCCGTCTCCCGTGCCCAGGTTGAACGTATTGAGCGACCCGCATCGCAGTCGCGACTCACTGACCGCTTTGAGGGCTGCAACGTGGCCCAATGCCAGATCGCTGACATGAATGAAATCTCGCATCGCAGTCCCGTCCCTGGTATCCCAATCCGTACCAAATATCTTGAGGTGTGACATCCTACCATCCATGGCCCGCAGTAAGCTAGGCATTAGGTTGCTCGGTTCCGTCTTTGGATCCTCCCCCAGCTTCCCAGACGCATCACAGCCAATTGGGTTGAAGTATCGCAAAGCCACAATATGCCAAGATGGATCGGATATCGCCAAGTCGTTCAAAATAGCTTCGCACATCCACTTGGTCCGGCCGTAGGGATTGGAGATTGCTGTACAGCCACCATGTGTGACTTGGGTCTTCCCGTCCATACGGGTCCACTCACGAGTTTCATGGACACAATGATTCTCGCTTATGTGCAGTCCAGTTTCGGACGTCACTTCTCCATAAACGGCTGCTGAAGAGGAAAAGATCAGCGTTTTGATGTCAAGACTGTCCAATAGCGAGCAGAAAGTGACTATTCCAGACACGTTATTGGAATAGTACTTGAGTGGTTGCTGAATGCTTTCGGGTACAGCCTTGTACGCAGCGAAGTGGATGACACCTTCGATCACCGAGCTGGGTGATCCAGCTCCATACTGGTGAAGAATAGCAGACATGGCGTCCACATCCTGATAGTCGGCTTCGTGGAACATAAGCGAGGGGCTCAACAAGCTTGCTGAGTAGTAGTCGTCTCTTAGTGCTTTGATCCGGTCCAGTGTCGTCATGTATGAGTTGTCGAGATTGTCTATGATCACAACGCTGAAACCTGCTCGAAGAAGTTCCAACGATGTATGACTGCCGATATAACCAAGTCCGCCAACAACTAGGATATGTCTCGATCGACGAAGACTAGCTGCTGTCAAGCCGGGGTACTGCAGTTCATCGATCTCAGAGGTGGGAGTGCTGTACACTGAAGATATACTGAATGCTGGTGAGCATGGTGTGGAGTTATCAGAGGAAGCGTAAGAGCCTGTCTCAAAGTAAGACATTTTGAAGTTTGGAAAAATGTTACTTGCTGATCCTGAGTGTAGAATCTTGCTTGCTTTAAGTGTTCACAACCTCGAGCTCTATAGATGCTCTCGATGCATCCAATTCTTACATGGCTTGCTGAGTATGTCGAACATCAGCTAGTTTCAGCTTGAGCACACAGTTTCTCTGCAATGGCTTGCGCATCGGGTAGCCTGTCTGCCTTCGAGATACGAATGCTAGATGTCACATCCGCTCGGGGACTGTCGAGTTACTCTTCCAGATCACAAATTCCCTAATTGAGGCGCCATGCCAGCTGAGAGATGTCCATAGACGATCTAGATCTGTACTAGAAAAGGCGATTGTTGAGTCGGCGGGAGCATAATGTGCCGCCAATACATCATTGTATGCCTTTCCATGCTTGGTATAGCCTATAACGAACCAAACCTCTCGTACTCACAGGAGCATGAACCGCGGAGAAGCTTTTCGGCTGTCTGCGCGAAATTATTTTAAATCCTACCGAGCCGTTTCATCGCTCATTCGTGGTGAAGATTGGAGCAATCTAGCTCGATGCTCACTAACCCATTGATTGAAGCCTGAATTTGGGATGTACAAGTCTCTTACAGCATTTGAGACATCTGAATCTCCGCATATGGAGTGCCTAGAAGTTGCCAGATACAGATGTTCTGTCACGTTAAACGCCTTACGAAACAGGTTACACTGCAGATTAACCTTCATAGCAAAGCCACATCACATATTGATGTACCAGGAACGTGGATGTTCCGATTACGCAACAAAAAAGAGAACAAGCTTTTACCTTTTCAGCCTTGCCTCTCGCTTAGTGACCGACTGTAAGCCAGATAGGTGATGCGTGCCAGGAACCGTGCAGATGCAGGGGGGCTTGTATTCCTTTCGGCAGTTCCGAGAAGGCGAAAGTCGCAAATCGTTGAGGAACATGCTTTTAGGTAACTGGTACTTTACTGTATTGGTGCAGAACAGCAATCAAGATTGGTAAGCGGGAGAATTGGTGGATGTCTAGACGATACAGCTATGGTCTCAGCCACGGCTTGCTGTGTTGATCGACAACAGGCAGCCACGAAAGCCATTTAGCTGAGCAGCGGTAATCACACCGGTCGACGATGAGACTAAAACAGGAACCGAACTCTCGAAACGGATGTTTAGAGTGACACTGGGACTTTGTATTGGAGTCTGCGGAAATCTAGAGCATGACTTGTGGCTTGAAGCTGAATTCGAAAAACCTCGAGTTTCTGACGTGCTAGTATAGCAATTCAAAAATCGATAGTTTGTAATCGTGTTCTAGATCGAGGAAGAATAAGCCTACAGTCTTCAAAAGTACGAGAGACTGTATTCGTTACGATTTCATGTACCCTCATGCAAGTTACTACACTCGCTTCTACTATCATCTCTCTTTCGTTAACCGCAAAATGACTGGAATATCCTTCATACGCAGAGAGGATGTGGACGAAATATCACCAATTCGTCCCACTCTGGCATTCGATTCCGACAAACCCAGTCAAGACGCGCGTCTTGAAACACATTCATCGGGAGCTCTCACCCCCGCACAAGAAGAATTATCCCCGCCAAGACCTGCATTTATCTCATACGACTCTTCGAATTCCATCACAAGTTTCAATGAACAACCTTCACAGTACCCATTTGGTACACCTTGCTCTTCAGCAACAAACTCAGCTTTTTCAAGCAGCGAGTCGCTACCACTTCGACAAGGCGCCCAGAAACGAGACCGAAGAGGAGCAGTCCTTCGTTTGCTCTCTGCTGCCAAGCAGAAAGTCTTCAACCATGTCCATCCTAGGACGGTTTGGCAGATGATTGATATACGGGAGGTGTTTTGGCCATTCACCTGGAAGAAGTACATTGTACTCTTCCTGGTCGCTGCACTGGCCGTCGGTATTGCTATTTCCGATCATTATTTCGGTTGGCTCAAGAAGTCAATGGAGATTACTAGGAGCAACATGCTGCCGGTCCTCATCATCGTGCTTGGTCTCGAACCAATTATGATCACCATCATTCTTCTCGTCGCACGCGTCCCACCCCTCGACCCGACCGTCAGCCCATCTGATGAGAAGTCTACCTCAAATTTCGAGATTGACATTGAGAAAGTGACCAGCAGCGTAGAGGTTACATCATCGAACTCGAACAACCGCACAGCATTGGTCATCCCATGCCACAACAGCGACCACGAAGCTACAAGCAAAGTCCTCAAGAGCGCTTTTGTCCATTTTCGGCCACAAGACATATTTGTTGTTGACAATGGTCGTTCGAGACATCCTCCGTCGCCCGAGTTCCGCAAGTTCATTCACAGCGAACACCCCGACATAAACTATATCTGGTCGCCCATTGGCAGCAAGAACGCGGCACAACTTGTCGGAGCAATGGCTGCTAAAGACCACGACTGGATCATGACAGTTGACGATGATGTATCCATACCAGCCAACTTCCGTGCTCCAATTGACAAGATGGACGACGTCACCAAAGGCTGCGCATTCCCCCTCAAGGCAGTCGATGCAAATGGAGATGTACCAATGTGTCTCGTTGCATGGCAGGACTGCGAATACAAGATGTCTGGTCTCACCAAGCTCGCTGAGTCCTCTATATGCGGTGTGCTATACCCGCATGGTGCAGGATGGTTCTGTGAAAGAGAGACCTTGATCGACCTCATCAGCAACTACCACTCTATAGACTTCATCGCCGAAGACGTCAACACCGGTCTCTCTATGCAGCGTATGAAGAAGCGCATCGCATTCGATGCGACGTGCGTGCTTGAGACTGAAGTACCTACGACAGTTCTCGGCCCTGGTCTCAACTGGTGGAACCAACGTTATCGCTCATGGGAAATGGGTCGACATGGCCGTCTCATCGCCTTTGCCGACCGCATGCTCCTTTCACTCAACGGTCAAACAACACCCTGGGGCATCTTCACTCAAAAGTTCATCCACCTCTACTCCATCGCCACCATTGTCGTCGACTGGGTCCGCGTACCCGTGTTCGTCACAATGGGATCCAACACGAACTTCTGGCGCCTGGGCCTCCCCCTCATGCTCGCTGCCACTCTTCCCATTCTCGCATTTAAGTACTTCAACGCGCGCCACCGACCTGATCTCCAACCACGATTTTGGGCCGCTATGACATATCCCCTCTACAAACAGTTGTATTCCCTCGTCTCCGTCTTTGGAGCTATACGCGCTGCCATATTCTACGCGGGAGGCCATAAGAAACCGAAGACTATTAAGAAGATGATTGCTGATAAGGATCCAAATGCTTTGTGGCTTGACCCGCGATTCGAGAGTAACCCAGCTTTTCTGGCTGATGAGGCTGAGGCGTTGTTTGCTTCGTCAGCTTCCGGTAGCGATACGAAGGTTCCCACCTCTGTTTATATCTCTCCTGCTTCTCCATCATTGTAACTACAGGCATAGAGATGTTGTTTTATGTTTTTTTTCCTTTCCTTCATTTGTTAGCATAAAGGCATTGTTGTAGAAACTTTAAAATTCGATACCCCCCACTTCAATCTTCGGTAGTAGGGTTTTACATGCATTAGCAAAAGATCCCTAGAACTCAGTACTCTGTGATCGATTCTGTAGTCTTATTGGGCGATTATTCAATCAAATCTACTTTTATTACTTCATCTTGGATTGATACCACATTTCTTGAGCATCCTGCGCTAGGCTGTTTCTTACCTAGTACACTGCAAGTATGACTGGCTTGGAAGCCTAAAGTCATCTTTCAACTCTCTTTTCTCAAGTTTAACAAACCAATACCTCAATACGCCTATCAAGAATATATCCAATGGCCAGCGAAAACTCTTCAATAATGGCGTCGTCTTCTTTCATCCTCCTTACACCTCGGCTAGTTCTCATCCCCACACCCCTCGCCGTCAACATCAAATCTTATGTAAATCTCTACGCCAGTCTACATGCCGACGCGGCTTTTTGCGAGATGGGATTTGGGGCGTCTTTCCCAGCAAGAAATTGGACAGAAGAAGAAACACGGGAAATCATCTTAACACGAGATATTGCTCGATGCTGGCAAGAGAGGCATTTGGGCGACCTTGCAGTGGGCCTACGATCAACAGCACAAATCGACCAACTGACTACACGACCCATCACTGGAACCAATGACCAAGTACACATCATTGAAGAGCACGAAACAGAAACGATATCTCAAGCATTGAGTAACGTGGAATGGGTAGGATATGCGGGTGTGCGCGATGCAACTACGACATCTATGCCGCTGCGCACTGATGCAGACCCCCCATTACCGCACTGGCAAGAGATGATTGAACTTCGGTATGGTGTTGCGACAGCGTACTGGGGTAAGGGTATGGCCCGCGAAGCCGCAGAAGCCGTTATGCAGTGGGCTAGCAGAGAAAGAGGTGTGAAGCGGTTTATTGCTGAGACGGAAAAAGAGAACGCGAGGAGTGCAAGGGTCTTGGAAAAGATGAGTTTCGTGAAGAGGGACGGGATTGATTATTGGAAAGAGGGGGGAGAGGTAGAGTGGGAGAGAGTGTTCGTGTGAAGATGCAAGTTCGGATTGGCAGGGGCTTATTTCGTTGATCCGCGGACCAGCCTGCAGATCATCTGGTTATAGTACAAACGATGCTGAAGTGACTGTGAAAGGTGTCGATTGTGAGAGTCCAATGTGTTGGATATCATGAGATAAGTTGAAGGGAAGACTGAATAAAGCGAGGATGGAGAAGTATCGCTCCAGTGACTCGAGGATGGAAACCGAAGACGGAGAGAACCGGAAAGGATAAACCGGTCTAGGAGTATACTCCCATAAACTAGGCTGTTCTAGAAGGGGTGGTAGCGTACGTTGCGGTCCGTGGTGGAGACCGGTAGATAGGTCCTGGAGGCAGATGAGGCTGAAAAGTCGGAGGTCGGATTGGCAGGGCATGTGAACGGAAAGCTTCCCATAATGGGTAATACAGCACCTGACATCTACTCCACATTTAGTGGTGACCTACCCTAGTATTCACAATGGAGTGTTTCAACAATGGATCTTTTTTCTTGCAAATGCAACTGCACGGGCCAAGCACGTTTAGAAGACATGATGATTGGATCGGTGATAGAAAAATTCTCAACATTATTCCCGCCTGCTGTCAAATAACTTTCACGAAATTTTGAAAGTTTTAGGTTCAGCCTGATCTTAGACTGTCCACGGCGTGTCTCAACCTATGTACATAGGTGTAGATGCCCTTTAGTTGCCGGACCTTCCGCAAAAAGGCAAACCAATCACTTCGCAATTACCGCGACATCGCGTGGCAGCAACCAGCATGTGCCTCGTGGTGTCAAGGCTGGGGCAAAATTCGGAGACGGAGCGAACAAAACTGTTACAATAAAGTGGAGTGCAATGGAGACCCCGATAAGTCGTTGATTCGTGCCATGGGGAGTGGGATAATGTGACGTCATCAATGTCACCTTGGATTATCGAATTTCGAGGCTAAGGCTGGTGGCGCGGCTAGGCGGTACTGATCGCCACTGCTTGGGCGGTTTACTTGTGATGCTTGGATGGCAAGTGAGGTCTTGTGTATAAAGCTTGGAGCGCAGCTAGGGTGATGGAAGACCCTGGCATGGTGTATGAAGGTACGGCCAGAAGCCTACTTGCTTCGTTGTAACTTGCGCACTCATATGCATATGTTACATACTTTTGGGTAACAAAGCAATGTAACCTTTGGTATGACGACGATAGACCTCTTCAATAGACCGTCTTCGCTTCGGCCGACATGCGATTTGCATTTGCCCCATATTTACTGCTGCATCGCTTGGTCTGAGAGGCTGTGGTAGTAGGCCTGAAGGACCAAACGGCCCCTAATTTGAACGCGCCGTAGCTCCACAACTCTGTCGGTGCGGATAATGTAGTATGACGTCCTCAGCATTGACCGTGTGCCTTGTGATGCGCACAGAATGCAGTGTGCTGCCTGGTTCGCCGCGCCTATGCCATCACCGCTTTCACTTTTCACTGCCAAGTTATAAGAGTCCATTCACCCCAGTGTAATTATGACGCGCAAATCTCGCTTTAATAGTTAATCTTTCTATCCACCCAACCCTCGGAGCCCATACTTCTGGGGCCTCGAAGGCGCGCTTACTATTGCCCAAATATCTTAATAATTATTGACCGCCTAAGCGCTTAGCTTCCGGCAGCATGGCGTCCGCCGCGGAAATAAGACCAGACATTCACGACGCCGAGACAGTCAACAAGAACGAGGCTGGCGATCTCGAAAAGAAAGCTGCTTCTGATGGCGACCACTCTCACACAGAAAACCCAGCTGACCATGCCATCTCTGCGGCTGATAAAGAACACTACGAAAAGTACGGCACCTACGATCGCTATGAAATCACTGAAGAAGATTGCTACGATGAGCTTGGGTTTTCTTTCCCCGAGTGGAAGAAATGGACTATCCTTAGCGTCATCTTCATGGTGCAAGTCAGCATGAACTTCAACACATCGCTATACAGCAATGCCGTCAGCGGTATTTCCGAAGAGTTTGGCGTCAGTGCACAGGCAGCGCGTGTTGGTGCAGCCGTTTTCCTACTCACATACGCCTTTGGTTGCGAGCTTTGGGCGCCCTGGAGTGAAGAGCTCGGGCGATGGCCTATCCTCCAGCTCAGTTTGTTCCTGGTCAATATCTGGCAGATTCCTGTTGGTATCGCACCCAATTTTGGGACTATCATTGGCTTTCGTGCTCTTGGTGGTCTTTCTACTGCTGGTGGCTCTGTCACTTTGGCCATGGTGGCTGATATGTGGGAACCGTGAGTACCTTCTCTTTCTGCACTATGAATGCAACTAACATGCACAGTGATAATCAGCAATATGCTGTTGCGTTCATTGTCTTCTCGTCCGTTGGTGGTTCAGTTCTCGGCCCTATTGTCGGAGGTTTCGTCGAGCAATTCCTCGCCTGGAGGTGGAACATCTGGATCCAGTTAATCTTTGGCGGTGCAGTTCAAATTGCCCATGCTCTCCTTGTTCCCGAAACTCGCACCACAGTGCTCATGGATCGCATTGCTAAGAAGCGTCGCCAAGAGGGCGAGAAGAATGGCAAACCGAACAACATTTGGGGACCGAATGAACTCAAGACCTTCAAGGAACGCTTCAGCATACGCGAGATCCTCATTACCTGGATGCGCCCATTCCGCATGTTCGTCACTGAGCCTATTGTACTTGTCCTTTCGCTATTGTCCGGTTTCTCTGATGCCATCATTTTCATGTTCCTTCAGTCGTACGCCCTTGTGTACGAGCAATGGAATTTTGCACCCTTCGCTATCGGACTGACTTTCATCGCCATTGGTATCGGCTACTTCCTCGCCTGGTTCTCTTTCTTCCCAGCTATCAAGCGCAATAAACGCCTTCGTGAGGAGAAGCCTGAAGATGAGCGTGCTCAATACGAGGCGAGACTTTGGTGGTTGCTTTACACCGCACCCTGCCTACCTATCGGTCTCATCATCTTCGCCTGGACTTCCACCGGGCCACCAATCCACTGGATCGGTTCTCTCATTGGTTCCGCAATCATTGGTATCGCCAACTACGCCATCTACATGGCCACTATCGATTACATGATCTGCGCCTATGGACCCTACTCCGCCTCCGCGACCGGTGGTAATGGCTGGGCCCGTGACTTCCTCGCTGGTGTTCTCACCATTCCCGCAACGCCTTTCTTCCAGAACATCGGTGGCGACTTACACCTTGCATACGCTTCAACAATTCTTTTCGGCATCTCGTTACTTCTGGTGGTTTCCGTATACGTCATCTACTGGAAGGGTCCTGAGCTCCGCAAGCGCAGTCCGTTTGCCCAGCAGCTGAATGCTGCTCGTGACGAGACTGGCGGCCGCCGTGTTAGCAGTTTACCAGGACTTTATGGAAGTAGAGCAAACTCATTTGCACAACAAGGCGGTTCAATGCCAACCTCACGCAGAGGCAGTGTCATACGTGGTGTTCCGGAGGCAGAGAACAAGTATGCGGAAGCTCAGCGCATGAAAATGCAGCGCAAGCGGAGTGCGAATGGTAGCACTCCTTGATTTTTGACAGCAAGCTTTGTAGAGAGTAGCTCTACTGTTTTATGAACAATGTAACAATGATACCCGAACATGTTCTTGAAAGAGATCCTGGTGATGACTTTCTTGTGACTTGCAATATCGTTGTTGATTAGGAGTGCAATCGAACTGATAGGAGTGCTGTTCGTATATTTTACTCCCCTAGACTTAACATTTATCTGGTAGCATTTGGAACAGTCTTTGGCATCACTTCTTCCGGTGTAGCAGCTGCCTCGATGTCATCAACAGTAGCACTTCTTCCTTCTTCCTTGCCTTCATTTTTCCCAGCGAACATGCCCTTGAGCAGCCTCTCAACATCAATGCCCTTTGATTGCCACTCGATTCCCTCCTTGTATTCATCAAACGTCTTACCGGCTTCCTTGGCACGTCTCCGAATACCGCGAGTCCGAAAAAGCCATACTAGATGCGAGACGACCATACTCATCTCGATCGCGCAACTGTCATCGGTCAGTGCCCACAGAGTATCTGAAAACTTTGTACGCGACTCACCACAAAGCGTACATAGTGCCGAACAGCGCATCAAACTCATTCTGAGCTACCAAAGCCATGAGCGAGAAAAATGCGCCATTCCAATCGATGGCCAAGAAAATGAAGTCAATTCCAACAACCCTTCCACGTCGTTTTAGTAGCTCAAAAGGAATAGGCAGGTAACCGGAGATGAGTGTCAGGAATGCAAAGATACCGATTAGTAACACCGGCCACTCTACTCCTCTCGAGTACGGCAGCCGAATCGCAAACACAAGGCCAACTTCTACTCCAGCAAAGATGACCAGGAGGATGCACAACAAAAGAGATGCAGTCCACGTTCTCCATTTCCTAGCGATCCATCAATACACTGATCAAAAGACTCGATAGCGTACTCTCAACATACCGACCATATATCAAACACTGCGCCCAACTAACCCCACAAAGCACACCAAAACACTGCGGCTGAACAATAAGCGGAATGTTGAACTGCTGAGCTATAGCATACGCCCCAAAAGGCACACTGCTAATCGACCAAAGCAGCATCATCGACTCCGGTAGCCCAACCGTGCTCTTCGTCCGGTAATTGCGCCATATCTGCGGTACAAGCTGTACGCACCAGAATACCGTGCCTAGGGTACCCAGTACGTTTGCTGCCAGCGGGATGGAAGTTTGTGGCGCCATCAGAGCTTCAATCTGCGAGGGGGAGAATTCGAGCAGGGGGCTCTAGGGAGAGTACACGGCTGTGGGCGTTTGAGGAAATAAAGTAATAGGGAGTAGAGTTTGGACATCCTGGGAAGATATTCCAGAACCACCCGTGGCGACTTCCCCCCGCTTACATCTTTCCTTGAAGCTTGAACCAGCTGCTTATCTCAACGCGTGGGTACAGTGGGGCCGCGGAACAGTCATCTCAAGATCGGAATTTGAGCGGTTTGGGCCAAACAGATCGTTGGGCAAATGCTCATGTTGTGTCGTGAGGTCTGCAGACTGGGGTAAGGCTGGAAAATCCAGGTCGTAGTCCCGGGTTGGTTTTGTCACTGGAAAGCTGTGTGCTGCGTAGATTGCAGTACGCTATGTGGAAAGCGGTAGTAGGATGGCATGTCGTGCATTAGGGCACCGATCGAGTTCTCCGGCGGTTGGACTACTGGGTGGGACCAATTGGTTGGAAGGGGCCTCGGAGGTCGTGGAGTAGTGGGTGCCGGGGTGTATTTCACCGTTTAGTAGTCTTTTGATACTTGTTCCCTCGTTCGGCTTTAGTCTACTAAACAAGGGTCCTCCGGCAGCTCTTTTGGCGATGACCGTGATATCTTACTTGCCGAACTGCAGGCTGAAATAGTCTCCCAAGCTGCAAATATGGGTGTTTCTAGTGGCACTTTCTGTTACGGGGAATCGAGGAGTCTTTTTGATTGGACATCCGTTACATGTTGACGCTATATCCGGGGAGAAAGTAAGCTTTGCAATGGTTAGAATTATCGAGATCCCAATGAAGATCGATCATCCAGGAACTTTATTTGGCGAAATAAAAGGCCCTCTGGGAAGTGTCTATGCTTACATTAATTCATGTGACTTCTTGATGTCGGATAGCAAAGTTTTCCTTTTGGTCAGCCCGCTACATGTACTGAAAGACGCTCTTAGTGATATTTAGAGCTCAAGTCATGTCTTGGCTACATGTGAGGTGGGATATGACTACTCTTGCAATGCCCAATCCTTTTTTAACCGGATGACTGAGCCCAAAAACTCCGTTCCAGGATTGAGACTCAGTACAGGGTTCAGGAGAGTGAATCAAGTTGCTGATTTCTTCGATGGCCAAAGAAAGTTGTTGGCGGCATGTGTATATAGATTGGAGGGTTCGTAACTTTGACGGCTGTTGGTCGAGTAGCTAGGAGACGGCAAGTTTCTTTTTCTCCTCATAGCAAAGGTTCTGTTAGATAGAATTCTAAAGTTAATAGACCTTCACTCTACAGGAGCGGCAATGAAAGTAATAGATGATTCACAATGGCCAGTCTCTGGTGGTATGTTGCGTCGTACTGATTTTGTTAATGCTCCACGTGTCAAAGAACCTGGTACAAGAATGACATTTGAAGTGTTATCAGGGACATCTCTACGCCACAAAACATCAGGTGCATAGCGATGCTTTCCAGGATACAGCCAAGTCATCCGGATCTACATTTCGTGCCATGCAGCCATTTATACTGGTCACCAAACACGCCTTATTGGAATTCGGTCTTCGCATTCCATATCGGATTTTGTGGGTATTTGTTGCCTGGCATGTAAATAGTAATCAGAGCAAGCGCGTCAAGTGCAGGTGAGAGTGAAGTCTTCAAACATGTGTGATGCTTATCCGCATATAGACATGCATGTATCCATGCGACATCGGAGTAATGTATGTATACTTTGGCGAGACCCTAGAGCTTGTCAGTGGGGTGCAGCCCCACTTTACCCCAGACACATCACACAATATACTGGGGTCTTGTAGGATCGGGGAATAGTTGACGTGTCGGAGGTCTTTAAACGTAGTTGTAGGGAATTGTGAGGACAGCATCTGAATAGGAACAAGTCTGTCACTATGTCTAATCACCTGACTTGAACGGGATTTGTAGTCCACAATGACAAAAGCCAGGTACCCTATCTAATTCTATATATCAATGTAGGAGATTTTGTAGATCCGATATGATTCGGTATAGGCAAGCTCACGGTGGTATTGGCAAGTGTGTCACGTACCGGAAACTTTGGCGCTAACGGAACGGAACATATTTGATCTTGGCCTACGTCAACACTCTGCCACTCTCACAGTGTGCAGACATGTACGTTTCGTTTTTTTTCAGCTTACCGCAAATAAATGGATATCAAAGCAGCGGTATGATGATCAACATAGCTTCTCAAGTTCCTTCGTGATGCCAATGGCTGTCGTTGACACTTCACGACTGCCACTTGCAACTTGCGACACTGCGTTCCTGCATTAGACGAGGCACAATCTTATGAATCCATCTATCCGTGGAAATAAAATTCCCAGTTATTCTGATGATGGAATCGTGGGAGTGTTATGGTTTCTGCGCAGTGGCGACGACACCGAAGCCACGCCGTTCTTTTTGTGCGGCGTCCAATCAGTCAAGTCGGATGCTAAGGCATTCCTGAACGATTGACACGATCAGCGATCGTCGATGTCAGCTCAACAGCTCCCGCCGAAAACCTTGCCCGCTTCCTCCTTCACTGGCAACATATTTTCTAAATGACCCGTGTTGGGCACCATAGTAACCACCCGAATTCGCACGTTGGCTTACACCCAACACAGGCACACGGACGTTTGTTCATGCCAGGAGCTTTTCCCACTGTTCATAATATAGCGCGTTCGGCCCCGCAGCTGTCGACTACTAACGGAAGCTATTGAAAGCCACAACACCAAGTTTTTGTTCACAAATTCTCTCTGCAGCATATCCTGGTATCGCCTCAACGTCGACCATGAATCACGCCTGGGCTGGCTTACATGCTACCTAAGTCAAGCTCATGAGCAACAATAATGCTTTGCCTCCAGGCTATAAGGCTTGGGGTCCATTCATCCCCGACAACTACGTTATACATCCAGTAAGCCGGTCGGATATTATTTTAGCGAGTGCGGCGTTCGGTATTGCCAACATCTTTGGACTCTCCGCGGCTTTCATTGGTTTCAGGCAGACGAGAGCGTCCCGGCAGCCGTGGAGAAATGCATATATCTGGATGATATGGCTTGAATTGGCTGCTTCGGTGGTCCTTTCCGTAGTGTGCCTGCTGTTCTTACTAAGGATCATACGGCCCAGTTTTTACATGTACATGGGCATCTGCAAGTATGGCACAGCTGTCGAGTAGAAGGTGACTAACAGTGTCTAGTGGTTTGCTGGGTGGTTCAGATTCAAGTGTTGCCGCAAATCATCGTCAATCGAATTCGTGTAGTTTTACCAGATCGACAACGAGGAAGACACCTAGCCATAGGAACTGCAGTCGTTGTCACTTTGATTAACATTAGCGTCTTTTGCGTGTGGATGCCCGCACGTCTTCAGATCAGTCAAAGGTATTCGCTGCACGTGATCTTTTGATATTTCAACTGATCAAACCTCAGATGGGTCCGCGTCAACTCTATTTGGGATCGAATTGAGAAAGTCCTTTTCCTGCTCTTGGACGCGTACCTAAACTGGTACTTCATCAAGACCGTCCAATCCGAGCTCGTAAGGAATGGCCTGAGCAAGTACAACCGCCTAGTCCGCTTCAACAAGCGCATCATCATAGTCTCACTCTTATTCGACGTCATGATCATTGCAGCAATGAGCATCCCCAACGGATTCGTGTAGGTCAACACCAAACTTCCCAATCTTCACATCAAACTAACATCGAGCAGCTACGCCATATTTCATCCACTGGCATACCTAGCCAAACTCAACATCGAAATGTCAATGGCCCACCTCATCCGAACCATTGCCCTAGCCACCCCACACAACCAAAACCACATGTCCTTCACAGCTTCTAAATCTTCAATCCAAACAAGCCCCTTCACCACGGACATCTTCGCCGAAGTCCCCATGCCACGCCGCATGCTCATCCGAGGCCTCTTCAGCCGCAATCAACACGGCATGTTACAGAAAGACGCACGTCGTAGGCGGTCCCGATATGACTCTACGCAATCTGCAGGCGCGCCGGATGTGGATTTGCAGTCTCTGGAACCGCGGTCTAGCAAGAATGATATGCCTATTACGGGCGATAGTGTGGATAATATCACGTGCACTGAAGATCTGCGGCATGTGCTCGACGCTGAAGATAGGCCGCAGTGTGTTGGCGTGCTGGATACAGAAGCCCCGCCTTTTCGTGAGAAAGAGGGAGTATGAATGCTGAAACTGATCTTGTAACAATGGCCATGTATGTCTAGTGCTTATGATTTATGGATCGTGTTTATTATTACGGATCGCCTTGGATCTGTGAGGTGAGGTTATAAAAGTGTGACATGTTCAAGGCATGCGGGCAGAAGAGAAAGGGCGTAGAAACATCTTGATAATCCAATAAACTCTGGACAACCATCAATCGATGATTTTTTTTACTTCATCCCCGTTGTACCACTTTCTTGCACAACATTAAACAAACCCATCGCTTTCCCATTATAGCACATAAACTTTGCTTTCGAGATTTAACTCTCGACTATGTCCAATACGGAATTGAGGTCGCAAATCCCGCCTGTCGTCTCAGATCTAGGCCTGCCAGTTGGGGTCCCGAGCCTGAAGATCGCGGGCAATCGCTTCGTCGTTAGCAGTATCATCATCGATACCAATGTTGGCCTCGTCACCGGCAAGGGCAATAGCACCCTGCTTCTTGCTCGTCATGCAGCACGAGTAGAACAAGCTAGCCCAGAGGAAGACCCTATCAAGCATGTGTTAGCGCCCACGCAGCCAACAGCGTTTACTGCAAATCAAAAGGCTACGTACCAGTTGAAGAAGTTGAGCCAAAGCAATAGGCCTTGCCATCTTCCAATCTTGACTCCGTTCAACCACATTCCTTGTGTGCCAGGATGATGTACATCTTGGTCTGCCTCAGCAGGCGCGCTAGCTAGATATCCAATGAATCCTATGAACGACATGCCGATAGCAGCCACCATCTTGAGCACCTGGTACTTGACATATTTCTGCTTGGAAAGAGTTCCAGCTTCTGCGTTCTTTTGCTCACGGACGACGAAGAAGATGGTGGTTATGGAGGTGAGGAGCGGGGTGTAGAGAAGGCTGAGCGTGAAGAGTTTTTGGCGAAACGGGATGAGAAAGGTGACGAGAAAGGCGAAGAATGCAAGGAATGCAATGGCTAGCTGGGCGTGTTGTAGGATGCGGAGGCGAGGAGACACATTTGCGCTGGGTGCAAACGTGATGGGCATCCTCATGGCAGGCATGTTGATTCTGGCGTCAATGAATTACTGGGAGAGCCGATTCTTCTGTTGATGGCTCGAGGACGACTGTGACGATGGCTGCACAACGCGTGATAAAAGGCAAGCTTTATGGCTCGATTAGCCTGTTGACCGGTTAAGCCTCATGAGCGATCCCTGGCGACCCGCACCCATTTTTGGTATGTGCCCATAATGTGGCTTGTATGGGTTTTGTTGCCAGACTTATTCGATTGGCCGTGGTGCCTAAAAATGGGGGGCACGCGTTGCCGAATGTGTTTCGTCGTGGTAAGGCGGCCAGCATAGGCGTAGGCAGAAGCGTCTAGGTCACGTCAATGCACAAGGGAAGATCTATCAAGGGACGCGATGCGATGATAGATATTGGTATGCCTGATACGAACCCCCCGTAGACTTGAAGTGTCGCCAAGGTGTGTGCTGACGGTGTCGCCCTCGGCTATCGAGCTGTCAGTCGGATTGTGGCTGAGTTCGTACAAAGCAATAACCGTGTCAGCCGCCAGTGTTTCAGTCTCGCCAACGGCTTGAGAGGATTTGAAATGCACGCCTTCGTAAGACCTGCTGGCACTACCAATCTCGGAAAGCCTTTGATTGCCTTAAGCCAAGTGAACATGCATCGTATTTGCCGATGCAGCGTCTCGTGCCCGGCCAATATGCTCCTGGATTGATAACAATGGGTCGTGGTCTTGCCGTGCAGCATCAACTTTGTAAACTACCATATACAGCATGTTGTGTGTTTCAGCCGGCTGGTCCGATGTCAAAACGGATGAACCTTCGGACGAAACGATCTCGCAAGCAAACCGACTCATCTTAGCCAGCGAGGGCATAAACTGCATTGTCTTTTGTGTGGGATGGTTGAGCGCGTGCAGATACTCTACTGATGCCAGGTCCTGCACATTCGACAGGTGGTACACGGCAAGATATTCGTTGTGTCCATTTTCAGGGTTGAGCGCGCGGTAACGACGCGCTCGCTGGAATCCTGGGAGGCGCAGGCGCTCAGGGAGATGCTCGTTGGTCCACCAGTCGTTCAGAGCGCCTTCGTCTACTGTTGTAGGGTCAACAGATGCCCATATGACAAGCAGACCCTGTGCTTCCATCACTGATGAGCCTGGTAGTGCTAGCTTGTAGCGTAGATAGGGTGATTAGGTGCAGGGATCAGCTTGACTTCGCAGACAGGGCGCTCGTTGATAAGGCAGCGGCTATGGCCGGGAATAAAGAAAGACGAGCAGTCGGACTACGCGGGGCGTTTTGTGAGGTGAAGGGTTGCCCTCATCGTCGGCAAGCTAGTTTTTGGAGATGTACACTATATACATGCAGTGCTGTGGTGGTGTTGGTGATGATGGTGGTGGTGGTGATGATAGCACTGGAACCAGGTGTAGGAAGGTAGGAAAGTGGGGTTGTGCATGGTAGGCAGGTACACAGGTAAGTACTCATCCCCATGCTCTCCACGCTCTCCACAGCCTCCATCCCTTCTGCCCCTCTCTACCTCCATCTTTCATTTGCATCCTACACCCACACCCGCATCCGCATCCATATCCACGGTGATATTACAAGACCCTCAGAGAACGGCCCGGCTTCTAAACACGGCTGCGATTGCGATAACATGTCGGATCTCGGCACTCGCAGCCCCCACTGTTCCCAATCCACGTGTCACGCACGTCTTGGTCGACTAGGCAAGCGTTTCAAGCCCATGTGTGCCTGACAACACATGCAAAGGCCGTCGTTCACCTACTTACTACCGTGCGGCTCCACTCGTCCCGGCCCTACCAGCGCTGCTAACCTGACTCGTGTCAACTAATGGCCAATCTCCTTGATCCCCGACATTGACCCACACGGCAATTTTGCAAGGCTTGGTGTCAATTTTGCTGGCCTGGAGTCAATTTTGCTACAGTTCAAGTCGGGCTGTGCATCTCATGCAGATCGCCGCTAATTGCACACATCTAGCCGCGGCTAGCAAGACAAGCCTTGCTCTGAAGCTCAGGGGGAACAAAGATACAGGTAAATGGCGCTTCGTACTTATATCTACTAGAGTCGGCGCGCACACCCGTCCGCTTCGCCTTTTGCCTTGCCGTGTCTGCCCACTCGTTTTGCAGTCGCAAAGCTCACGTTCCTTAACGCCACACATACCATAGTCGCTCCTTTTACCCTGCAACAAAGCCACAATACCTACCCGCCTATCAACATACTTCTAAACTTTAATTCTTACACTCGTATTCTGACAGACCCACTATCGAGCCTACAACAACAGAGATACCATGCGTCAATCAACCGCCCTTCTTTCCATTCTTGCCAGCACTGTCTGCGCTGCTGATACCGTCAGCTTTTACTTCCCCGGTGGTTCGTCACCCGCAATTTTCTTGTCATCCTCCTGTCCTCACGAAGCCGCTCTAACAACATATTCGCAACAGGCTATGAGGGCGCGGATCCTGTCGCGACAATCAACACTGTCAACCCAACAATGACCGAATTCCGCATGGCGTGCCCTACTGGCATAGACAGCTCAGAGTGCGGTTGGGGCCCGGGCCTTGACGCGACTATCCTTTCGCAAACACGCTACCAGGCCACTATGGACGCTGGCGGTGTCTCCATGAGCTTGGGCTGCGACTACAACAAGAAAGAAGTCGAGATGACATGCACAGTAAAGCAGAAGGGTGGCAACGACGACACTGGTGGTGAACCCGTCACTGCGGTTTTCTCCAACGACGATGTCAAGTTTTTAACCGTCGACGTTGTTGCAGGAAATAGCTTGCTGAGGACCGAAACAAGCACAGCACCAAGCGCTAGTGCGACAACTACCAAGACGAGCGCTCAATCTACCTCTGTTGCAACTTTGACAAGGAGTGCGAGTGCAGGACAGATGACGGTCGAGTCGGTCAGCGAGACGGCCAGCGCGTCGTCCAGCGCGTCGCCCAGCGCGTCGTCCAGCGCAACCATGAGCACCGTTTCTACTCCTAGTATTGCGCCCTCGCCAACATCGAGCCAGTCGTCCGCAAGTGTACCTGAGAGCACTGGTGCCGCTGCCAGGTTCGGCATAGAGGGCTCTGCTCTGCTGGTGCTTGCTGGTGCTGCGGCGTTCAATGTATGGTAAGCGTCTCCAGTAGACTTAATGACTCAATTGCCGTTCATGGCACTACAAGTCGTGATTGATTCTTGACCAAGTGTCTGCTACAGGGCAAGTACCTGATTTATGCACCTCTATTCTGTCAAAACCGCTTATCCAATGTTCAAGCAGTGTTGGATAATGTTCCTTTACCTCTACATTCCACTTCGTATTCCCCTTTATTGTATAATAGGTTGAATCGGTACTAGTTACATTGAAACAATCTCATTTTTATGACCGAGACGGATGAAGAAGACGTGGGGTTGGAGACGGTTTATCGTTCTCGCTTGTTACATGCACAGAATGTGCCTCTGCTGTACGACTAGCCGCCTTTCACCATGTGACCGTGCGATTGAACACGGCACATGATTTTCTCCAGTCAGGCATAAAAGTGGAACGGTAGATAAGTTTCAGAACGACTCTTAGATTTCCCATGTCTAGCTTGTACTGCTACAAGACCCTTGGTCACTTTTGCTCTGCGTTTCCTGTTCCTGTCAGGGTCTTTGACTAGCGTATCATGACATCATCGCACCCCCACGCTCCTCTCTCAGCAATCTTCTTTCTTAAACTCCCTACTTTCTACACTACTACAACTCAGAAGTCTAGCCCTTTGACTAGTTTGCAGCTGCGCTGTCCGGAATCTCTGGCTGATACTTGACATCCGCAAAAAACATTGTCGGCCTTGCGCATGACATCATGTTCGCTACGCAGTGCGGGGGGCTGTGCATCTCGGCTGCACAACACCAGGTCATGGAGTCGAGATGCTCAGGCGCCACACCCGACCTGCAAGTCTAGAACATCTCACCATCACCTTCTTATGACGTTATTTCACCCTCAAAAGACATTGCAGACATGGGGATAGCATGTTGTAGCCGCGGCAGCTTACCCACCTTAGGACTACGGTTGATTCCGAGAGGCCCTTGCGGTCTAGATTTTGAAGGCTGGGACCGATACCTGCAGATATGATATCTTTGTGGGGTGGTTTTAGGACGATCCCCGGTCTTCGTTCGTAAGACAACTGTTTCGCAACGAGCTGGTCGCACAGGAGAAGGGCAAATGAACGCTGTGGAGAGTTTGAGATCTCGATGGAAAAGTTCTGGATTCTGTGAAGCCCTCGTACTTCGTAAGAGCTCGCACGCTAATAGTATCAGTATCGATTGGATTGTAAGTACAAAAGCGAGCATGAAGCACTGATATAGAGAAGAGCATCAAACATACAGAAAACACTGGGCTATCAACTGCTTAGCAGAAGCTACTTACATTTCATCTACTTCGAAATGCGGGTCCTTGTAGAGAGCCCACTCAAGAAGCCCAGCTGCGAAATTCGTCATAATGCAAACATCTCTCTCCACACCCTCTACGAAACAACGAAGAAGACTCAAAGCACCTCCAAGCGACGACCCAAGAAGTATCGCGCAGTCGAACGCTCCGACGGTGTCATTGTTGAACATCCTCGTTATCGCCCCGCAGCTTCATCACAAAAACCAGTATCACAATCACACCCGCAGAGAGCTCTTCTGCTTGACCACACGTTTTTATCCAAAGAGATGGGAGACGCGAAGTCTAGCAGGATGATGTATGACTTGCTAGGCGTTGGGGGTTTCGGGAGCAATGAAGTACATGGAAGGCATTGCGATACTACAAATATAGGAAGGAGAGACTTCTATGGAGCGGAAAATCACCAGTGGACGTTTGTTGGGATTGAAATGTATACCTCTGAACGGCGGGGTCTTGTCGAATCAGATCCAATTGATCGTTTTCTCTGTGAATCAGGGCCATGGAGCTCATATTCTCGAATAGAGGAGGAAACCTAGTTTGGGTGACCATATTTTAATATAGTGGGTAATGTTATCAAAAGAAGCGATTCGTCAAATATGTCCATTTCTCCAATCGCGTGACCTGTCTTATGGAGCCGCCATCTGTACCTCTACCCCCCACATGTACAAAACAAGGAAGTGCACACTCGATGCTTTATCTATGCACCCCTGCCTGGAACGGGATTTTTCCATGCCGAATGCATCATCTATCAATCACGTGTGTGTATCAGGCAGCAATGACGAATCACCCAATCGAACGCTAGCGTCTTGGCGTGAACGTGTCACTCCTCCCACTACAGTGAACGAGTGCGACAGAAAGACAGTCCCTGAAACAGGCAGAACTTTCCAAATCTTTCAGATATCATCGTAGGCCATCTCTCAAGCCTGCAGCAACAGAAAACAATCTATTCATCCCCCCGCTCCCCTTCTGGCGTCACCTCGTGTTTATCAGCTGCATATAGCGCGGTTGCCGCAGGTGTGACTAACTCACGGGACTAAAATGCCCACATCGATTTCTACCCAGCGCATGAGCATATAGAAACAAGCAAGAAGACGGCGCAACTCAAGCGTCCGATAATCACTTCACCTCAGGCAAGCCCACAAATTCACAATGGCGCCATCAACACCGTCCAGCTCGAGGATGAGAAAGAGACGGGTGGGAAGCCCTGGTATTGCGCCCGCCATCCCAAACCTCCCACGCGAGACTACGAGACGAGAGACTGCCCCCAGTCATGAGCAGCAACACTCCGATCACCAATCAAACACTGTTTTGGACTACGGTGAAGCGTACAAGCGCGCCAGGATATGTCTTCTTGACCTACCATCCGAGTTGATTGACTTGATAGCCTCCAAGCTCCGCACAGACAAGTCTATATTCAACTTTGCGCTTGTAAACAAGCGGCTCAGCGGTATTGTGCAAGAAACTATGGTTCGGAAGCCAGTCCTTCGTCAGCCAAATATCAGAGGTTTCCTTGAGATGCTTGGGCATCACCCTCAACTTATCCAGAAAGTCACAAGCGTCGACCTCGGTGATTTTGATTGTTCCCATCACCAAGATTGTCATTGCCGAGACGTTCCCAACCTCGATGGTGATGTCAAGGAGATGATCGGCAGAATCATCACTGCCAACACCCAGGGCGAGGTAACCTGGAGCCACATCCGGAAAACCAAGAACTTCTTGGGTCCAGTATGGCGTGAGGACCAAGCCTTCTTCTTGAACACACTGGTAGCGTTGTGCTCGAACCTGAGATCAATAACGATTGAGCTCCCGGGAGCCAGACGTTTCCAAGCTGGCCAGCCACCCAGACCGAACCACTCAGCGCCCCATATATTTCCTTCGTTAAATCCAGAACTACTTCCAGTTACCCCATTCGACGGAATCGCTCTCCAGATACTGCGTCACACACTCCAATCCCTCACCATTGCTGAAGATACTAGGTGGAAGGGGCCGGCGACTCTCGAGACTCTCCAGTTTCGCGATCTCCAATGGCGAAATATGGGAAAACACACCATCACATTAGCCGGATTTTCTAGCCTGAAGCGTCTCGATGTCCCCATGGATGCTCTCGGTTGTCCACAAAACGTTGTCTTTTCGAGCGAGAACCGTCAAGCTACACCCAATAAGAATGACACACCAACACGCAACCTCGTACTGAAAGACGGGAGATTACAAACATTGGAAGAGGCGCGGTTGAAGGTTTTGCCTCCTACACTCACACACCTACATTTGCGATCTTGCAATAAATTCACATTTGCCTTCCTGAAAATGATCAATGAGACGGCTCCCGAAGACATGCAGTTGAGATACATCGAACTTTTTTTCCCCAGCGAATCCCACGAAGCAATCATTAATTGCGACGCCACAGACGAGGGCGGCTTCAGTTATCTGGATCTACTAATGGACCTTGAACGCAAGAATATCAATATCCAGTTCTTTTGTGGGGTTAAAGAAACGCGAGTCGATATGCGTCGCGAGTTGGAGGCCCTGAGCTTCTTAACGCCTTACGAAGTTTGGAGATACTCTAATTTCCGCAGGCCATTCTCAGATCTGAACCCGTACGCCAGTAGGATACGCCAGTCATCGATGATTGGCAGTCGCCTTTTCTTACGTCATGCGAACAGCCATTCGCGACTCTTCAACAGCGCGACATTCAACCCTGAGTCGTGGACGCAAAGCGCATTCTTTCGTGGGACGGAGCCAGCTAGAAAAAGCAACTCAACGCGCGACCAAAAGCCCAAAGCTGACGAGGAGGTGGACAATAGCTGCCACATTAGAAACCGTGAAAAGCAGAAAATAAGGCGACGGTTGCCTAATTTACTCAGCAAGTTTATTGAGAGTCCTGCATTACTTGCGCTAATGATTCTAGATCTGGATAGCTTCCAGTTTAATTTCAACAAAGTCCAGAGCTTTTCATCTATGCCCAAAGAAGCTGTGTTCCAGGGTGTTGTGTTACCCATCTCAACCGACAGCCGCTCACAGCTTATTGAAGACAATGGAAGCTTGAAGAAGAACAACAATGTTGAAAAGGACGACGCGAGCCGCACAAAGAGAGGTCGCAGGACAAGATACATGGAACCGAATATCAGCGAGGTCAAGATCCTGGAAACCAACATGATTGAGCTCGAGATAGGATCTGGCTGTAGGATCCTCGCCCCTGAACTACATACCTCTGAAACATCCACGTTCAACATTGCGAGTTGGGTAACCATTGACTGGATGAGTTTCTTCAAACCATTAGAAACGAGCGAGCAAATGATTGTTTACACATGAAGCAGCAGGCTGCGAGGATAAAGCGGGGAAATTGGTCGAATCGAATCAGGGATGAGTTCAGGCTTTCGGCGTAAAGTGGTATGCATATGGATATAATTTTAGTCGGAGAAGGGCAACACGTGTACTAAGATGAAAGCATGCAGGGTATCCAACGGGGTTTTGGTGTCGCCAGGGATGCTCATCTCGTTCAACAGTATTATAGAATACAATAGGAGATTACGCGCTTGCGCACAGGTCTCGCGACCACATCATGTAGAAAGTTCTTACTTTTGGATAGGTCGGATAGGTGCATTCGGAGTATCCTAATATGTTGCATTTCTTAGACAAGCATTTGAAGGAACTAGCTAGGTCAGAACTATTTCATGAGACTTTAAGAGAGATCATCAGTAAACAAATTATCATTAGTAAGGATAGTAAGTGTGCGAAGAACTCCCACATTCCACTCTCTAGCCAAATCTCGCTCCGAACATGCGTACAGGAAATTGACGTCTGGACCATAAAGCCGTCGCCCCCAATTCGCAATCATCAGCACATTTCCAATTGTTATCTTCATTTCAATCATGACGGCGGCGCAACGCAGTGATGGCTTCCAATACAATGCGTGCAGCAAACCTTGTTACTTCCCGGTGCAGCATTTCCGCAAGGATCTAAACGTCACGTTAGCAACCCAAACGCCACAATCACCACAAACTCAAAGAAAGATATGAGACTTACACCAACTCGGCAAGCAACCACCCGTGCAAAACGATAGAGTCAAGTCAGTGCCGGACCCGCACACCTTGATCGAACTTCCAGCGGGCTGCTTTCCATATCCCCAAACAATACTCTGGCAGGTGGTGTCGCTCGGCTTGAGCGACATTGTGCGTCCGGCAAATCCATCACCAAAGATATCACTCATATCGTACCAGACCTGCTGGCCATCAAGATTGTACGCGAAAATAGTCTGGCTGACATTCGGCTGAAAGATGCCATTTGCAATTGGCGAAATCTTAAGCGCGATGCCCCCGGACTGAGGGTCGCGTCTGAATGTCTCGCTGTAGGATGTCGACGGCTCGATCTTCTGCTGCGGACCGATGCTTCCGCCTACGGACCAGAGGTAAATGGCCTCCGGACATTGATTGCTAACGATTGCGCGACCGACGGCTTGGACATGAGGCAGGAAAATGGAGGAGAGAGTAGCGAGAAGCGTCAACGAAGGTAGAAACATATTGCCCGTAGTAAGTATAGTATCCTTTGACTTCTTTCTTTTACCCGTTGAAATATTGAACTTGTAATATCCCACCACCCTCCCTTCCGTCCCCTTCTTATATACCCAAAAAAACAACCCATGCCACTCAGCCCATCCATCCCCTTTCGCTCGTGTCCCAAAAACCGCATCACACCACACAAATGCCCCCGTCATACAAACATTCTATACAAGCCACACAAGCCCCTCCACTAACACCACGCTCACAAACCACTTTTCCGCGCCACGGCTCCTCCCCCATAACCAACCGCACTCCATTTCCATTCTCATCCTATGGAAGAAGGGGGGAGAACAAAGACCGGGTCGCAAAGGGGTAAGGTCGCACACGGCCGGCCCCTGCTAGCGTGTTAACTTGTTAGCTTATGAGTTTTTTTAAGGCACTCCAGCTAATACGTGTTAGCTGGTAGTATCGCGTGCGTGTGCCGGGCACCTAGTCGCGCATCCCGCGTTTCGGTACCGCTGAATGTCATCCTCTTTTTTCCACATTGGAGGGGGCTGTGATTTGGTATTTTGGTACCTAGCTAGTTCCTAAGACAACGATACTTTTGCTCTGGGTATTCACACAAGAGTTTATTTTCTCGCTGGACGGTGCTCTCAATGCAAGGAAAAGAACAGTAGCGCGGGGAAGGGGAGCCAACACACGGGCCCAAAACGCGGGGTCAAGTGCAAAGCTGAAAAAAAGAGACGCAAGCCACTTGTTGCGAAAGACATTTATTGTTACTATCGAAATTTAACGAGTTGTCGAAAGCTTATTTTTATTTTTATCTCTTATATTTGCTCTCTGATATACCTACAGTGTCTCTCTCTCGCCTTGACTTGGCTACCCAACTCGCTATCGCTATCACCGTGAGTATGGGCCCATCAGACGTTGCACCACGCACGAACCGTTGCGCCTGCGCAATCAAGCAAATAAGAATGAAAAACAGCCTGATATGTGAGGGTTACATGCGTATAACTATATATTACCCTGCATAAACGGTACTTTCCAGCCACACACACACCCCTGGGCGTTAACAGCGAATGCGGTTATCATCGATATTAAAGTGTGTGGGTGGCCCTGGAAGAAACGATATGTACCATACATAATACGAAGGTCCTGTGTCGTCTGATTCCGCTTTTCTTCGGGCTTGGGGATAATGAACTGGCACGCGATTCTTTTCGTATCGCAGCTCGCTTGAGTTGCGGTTGTGATTCGCCAGATCAAAAGTTCCATTGTTTCTGAGGGGCTTGCGTTGGCTGATAAATGGTGTGGCTAGCTTAGACGCGATTTGGGGTGTCAGTGGTGCATATGTACGGGGAAATTGCCCAGATAAATGATAAATTTTACGATGAAAAAGCTATTGGGTGGTTGGTTTGCCAACGCATCGATTTTAGATTATTTATAGAAATTGATGAATCCCGGGACCGGGTTCTTGGACTCATAGTCAAATCGTATATGCTGTCTCATGGGCTTTTTGGGTCAAACGGTCGCGCATACGAGGTTTGCTGTCAGGCACTTTGTTTGTGTAACTTGACATGTCACGATGTTCTTAAGGGACCGAGTTATATGTTAGATGGCCGTGCTCAACACATTGTAGTGCTACCTTGGTCACATGGAGTTCAATCTTCCTTTGCCAATACATCAAGGTTAGCTTTGAAGCCTGGGTGGCGCATACGAGAGAGTTTCTCAGCTGCGGAATGTATCGCAAACATCATGGTAACGAGAAACCCTATTGCTTCCGAGAATAGTCGGGATGACGTGCAAAAACATCTTAAAACACACTTTGTGGTTCATGCCATGGGCATCGCGTCACCAACAAGGAAAATTCCGCGGAATCCTAGTTTTGCTCCTCGGCCCTGGGGGTCTAGTAGAACAACTAAGATGCCCAGGGAATTTTGGTCTTGCTAACACTAATGTGGGATCGTCCAAGAACTTGCGTAACAACCTCGAGTCTTGGGATTTGTGAAATGCGAATTTCATAAAGGAAATGAATGCAGCGCTATATCAATCACCATCCACGCATTCAAGAAGATTAGCAGCGGCTTTGCGCGTAGGCGTTATCAACCGTTCTAGTAACAAGATTCCATACTGAGTATGTGAAAAGATAGACTTCCCAAAACCCACACAAATGTAGCGAATACGACTCATTGCATAGGGTGACTTTGTATCTGCCTCTAGGATGATACGCCTTTCCCATTCTTGTTAGATGTCGAGTAGGCCGGTAACTGGCACGGAGCTGATAATATTAACTTACCCACATGAGACTGTCGCAACGTTGGAAAGTACCATTGTCTTCCAGAAAAGTTCAGACTTTCTTCTCACAATTTTGTACAACGACAACGGGATTTTCTACTTCTACTAACTCACTGCCATTCGCCAAGGCGGACCGTGATCTCAACATTCAGTCAAAATTTCGCGATCAGGTTTGTAGCTATTTCCATCGATAATTTTGAACTGAGTACCATTCCAAAAAAGGGATATTCCACAAGAATGAATAGAAACTCTCAGTGTCGGTTGAGCGTTCTCGTAGGGTTGCTGTAAAAGTCTAATGGTTCAAATGGCCTTAGTCCAGCCAAAGACGATATTATCGCCCATGTATCAGATTACGATGGCTTTCTGGATACTATCAAACTTCTCAAGGAAATCTAAGGTATCCATTACCAATTTATATAGCAATAGGCGTACTATAAAGAATGTCACATGACAACATCATTCATGCAGACATTGCGCATTCTCACGGCTGGAGGATGTTGTGGCGGGCAAGCAAATTAAGCATCATTGGAAGTACCCACACGCAGAGAAAATAAGCAATCTCCCCATATTAATTCCTTCAATGAAACCTCACAAGAAGACGATGAAGGATGGTGTTTCGCTGTCGCGAGCGTTACGTCATTGACACATCACCTGCCGCGGCAGCACTATAACTACGATCGTCGCAGCTGAGCCTATCGCAGCCCAGCCTGTGAATAACCCGTAGGACATGGATTTCAAGAAATACGCAGAAGGTTGTCATCCCGTTGCACGAAGATCTATGAGGCTCGATGATGCAGGGGTGACACTGCTTAATTCGCTCGACCTTCACCGCGATCTACGAAAGCCATACTTCTTCAGGGTTCCAAGTCGACCTCCCTAAGATTATGACACCTTTATCTTAAACATTTTCTTGGCTTCGAACGATGGAATGCCAATTTGACGTCAAGAAATCATGGCATTTGCTTCGCCCAGCAGTAGCGGAATCCTTGGCAATTAACATAACACAAGTCTGTCTCGTCGCTGCACTTTGTTGAGTTTGGATCAATTGCTTTGCCAGTCTGCGACTGGATTGTTGTTACAACCTCACTGTCAACAGTGCCCTTAGTGACACGACCACCAGCATGCCTTCACACTCACTTCCTCGCCCTATCAAACGGCGTACCCGGCCAGCACAACGAGAAGACTACAACCCCACACATCTACCATGGAAAAAGCGTCTTGATCACTTTAGCTGGTCTTGGTTCGAATGCACAATGTCAACCGGTGCGCTTGCCACGCTACTTGGCCAACAACCGTACAGCTTCTCTGGCCTGAAGACAATAGGGAAGATATTTTACATACTAGATATCGTCTTATTCCTCATATTCACCGCGTGCATCTCCTACCGCTTCATACACAACCGTGGATCGCTGAAACTCAGCTTACATCACCCTTACGAAAGCTTCTTCTTCGGCGCATACTTTGTCAGTATTGCGTTGATCATCTACTGTATGGAGCTTTATGGTGTTCCCTCGAGCGGGCCATGGCTAGTCAAGGCACTGGAGATACTCTACTGGCTCTACACTGCCATTGTCATCCTTGTCGCCGTCTTTCAGTACCACGTCATCTTTGACCGAAGAGAACTTCCCGTCGCCGACGCCATGCCCTCGTGGATCTTACCAATTTACCCCTTCCTTATCTTGGGTGTTCTGGGCAGTACTTTGTTGAAGAGCCAGCCTCCTGATGCAGGTTATAAGATATTCATTGGCAGCATCGCGTTTCAGGGGCTTGGCTGGACGATTGCATTTCTGATGCTCACCCTCTACTTCACTCGCCTCGTCAACAGCAATCTTCCTGAGGTCCCGAAGCGACCTGGCATGTACGTTGCTGTCGGTCCAGCAGCTTACACTGCCAATGCATGCGTCGCGCTCGGCATTGAGGCTCCAAGACATCTACCCTCCAACTTCCTCGCCATCACATCCTTCCCTGTTGGCGACGCAATTAAAGCATTCGGCGTCATAGTAGGCATCTTCTTCTGGCTCATTTCCTTCTGGTTCAGTGCAATTGCTACTGTCAGCATCATCATTAGCGCCAAAGATTCGCACTTTACACTCAACCATTGGGGTTTCATTTTCCCCAACGCCGGAATGACGATTGCGCTTATTTGGATTGCGAAAGCCCTGGACAGCCCCGGAATCAAGGGGGTATGTAGTGCTATGACTATTATACTTGTTATACTATGGTTTTGGGTGGCAGTGCTTAATGTGAAGGGTGTGCTGCAGAAGAGAGTGCTCTGGCCCGGTATGGATGAGGATATGGAGGACATTGAAGGGCATGGCCATAAGCCGGGTGATGAGGAGCAGCAAGATGGTGGAAGTGAGGTTTAGATACGATTCTCACTGTTTCTGTTTAATTATCAATACATACTCAATGTTGATCAAGTTCACACCTAAGGATGGTGTGATTATCAACTCGATATTGATGCGCTCATATAATTCCAAGATAAAAGTTCGACTTTGGTAACTGCAACTTCACTACTACTGACAAAATCTCATGCTCTTTTTTTCCCCTCCAGTTCAAACACGAGTGAAACCGTCAATCTAATTAAGCGTCACACACCGCGCAAACAGCATATCCACAGCCGTATTAATCTGCTTAGTATTCGTATTCTCGGATGACGCAATCACACCCACACAATGCTGCGTATGCGCCAGGGCAATCGCCTCATCGGTAACAAGATGGCCACTCATACCCGCCAAATGCATCAGTTTGAGCGTATACAAACAATGTATAACATGGTAACCTTACTCGGTATGGGCGCGCACTGTCATCGGCAGGTCCTCTAGAGGAATCTCCTGCGTAGCATTCCCGTCGTAGTACCACTTCCAGGGCCCGTGCTTCTGGATCCACATTTGCGACTCGTCGGGCTTGACGCAGCGCGGGTGCACCCAGCCGTAGCTCATGAGGTCCCAGGTGCAGCCGAGTGCTTGGGCTCCTTGTGGTGAGCTGCCGCAGTGCTCGACGACGGTGGAGCCGCCTTGGTAGGTGGCCCAGAGTGAGACGGCGCTTGTTGGGTGGCGGTGCTGAGCGACGATGAGGATCAAGGCAAGGAGGCCGAGGGTTAGCGATGTAGAAGCGACGATGAGGGCGGAGCAGAGGCGTGAGCGGGGCCGGCTGGCGGCTGGAGAGGTATAATCTTCTCTCTCATGTGCGGTTGGGAGGAAAGGCTTGTCTTCGTTGCTAGCGCTGTATGGCGGGTTTTGATGTTCTGGATTGGATAAATTTGTGTCTTTGAGGAGGGGAAGCTTACTGCTTCTCAAGTTGGAAATTGGGTTTTGGGGGTGCAGGGGGGGGGGGAAGAAGGGCGGCTTCCAAAACTTACAGCGAGACATCTTGCCTATGATTGTGGGTAACATGTCGGTTACTTAATTCGTCAATGTTTGAGCGAGGAATAAGGTTGGTTAGATGTGAGTGGGCGCATATAGCGGTTTGGATGATACTCTTTCTTTAGTAGTAGTGGTTGTGTCACATGTTATATACAATGCAAGATCACTATCATCATATTCTAAATCACTGAGTAACGCGATTGTGTGGCGCTGAGCGCGTGCTCTCTGGAAGCGAACACACGCCGCTCCATAGTTGTTGCGGAGCCTTGAAGTTTTCGGAGGTTCATTTTCGGCTCCGAAGTTGTTGTTTGACATTCCCCCTCCGGCGTGAAGATCGGCCCATGCATGGTTCGGGCCGGAAAATCCACGCGATGCAACTCAAGTAACCGCAAAAACCTTGAATGACAAGCAGGAGTCATTCTCCTGAATGATAGTTTAGCCAACGACCCAAACGAGGGGTGGTTATGCAAAGAATTATGCAGGAACACTTGAAGGATAAAGAGTAGCATGCAGGAGGACTGTTAAGTACATAATATGGATTTGGAAAGCGAGAAAGTTTGGCGCTCAACGACACCACCTGCTAGACCTTTCCTACACCCCTGACCTGTGACGCCCACCCAGTTGTTCCACTCAGCAAAGTTTTACTCATCGGCGAACATAATCTGCACATCTTTACAAAAATGGCAGGTTGCAAGTACTAGTCTCTGCTGTCATCTCTTGCTAATCTTTTGCCTCCAGATCTACACGATCCATCCAGTGAAGCCCACCGACTCAACAGGTCTGGCTGACTCCATGATGCGCGCATTTTACCAAGATGCACATTGGGCGTCTCTATGGAAGAGAATAACGCTGGAAAACATCATCTATGATTGCGCAAGGCGTTTGCCATGGAACCTTGTCAAAGTGACATCCACTAAGCGTCACCGCAAGGTTGCAGACGAAGCTACCGGGAATGCTGTTGGTTATGCGCGTTGGATTATCCCCGATGGACATGCTGATACGTGGGCCAATGGCATAGTGCTCGAGGATGATTTGGAAAAACGTCAAGCATATGAACAATCGTTCCAGAACGTAACTGAAGACGGGACAATCCGTGGCATTGACCATCAGATGGTGGACGAGCTGAGCGAGGCAATAGAGAAAGCAGAAGCCGAAGCGCTGTCCACTGGGGATGAGTTTCTCGGTGAACTTTCCAACATAATCTTGGACATTTTACTTGGACTAATTACCTCGAAGCATTGGATTATCTGGCTACACATCCGGAGCACCAGAGACGTGGCATCGGCTCCATGTTGCTCGCTGAAGGCCTGGCATACGCGGACAGAAACAGTCTTAAGACGATTGTTGTTGCCAAAACCCCAGGTGTCAAGCTTTACCAAGACCACGGCTTCCAACTAGTCAAATTGGTGCAACAGGAGCGCCCGCAATATGGATGGTCAAAGCCTTACACAACCACCATCCTTATTCGGCAGCCCAAACCCATTCCATGAGAAGAGAAAAAAAATCGTAATGTAACATATTTGTTTGAATTTCAGTGGTTTGAGATTTTAAATTTGTAATATTGTTTTTCAATCTCGATAATCTGGTAGTAGCACAAGCCAAGAACTTGCAAGCACTGATAGAAACTCAGACTGCATATTTGAAAGACGCCGATCCCCGGACCCAAATTCTTGCAACGCTTTCAACCCCGCAAGAAGCATGCTAGCACGGCGCTTGATGCGCCTCATGTATTCTATTGATTGGCGGGAGAGCATGGTGGTGGGAGGGCTGGATGCGTCTCCTGCGTGGGCACTCACATCACTCACCAGCTCATGCGTGTTTCCCAGGATGAAGCAACATCTTGCAATGGTCATGTTTGGTGGGCAGTCTGTGCAGAGAACTAGCCGCTCTGCGGTCATGAGAGCGGACTGGATGATGTGGAGACGGTCCATGTAACGGGCTTCAGAAGGCACGACGGAGATTTTGTCTAGGCAGGCTAGCGCGACTTGAGAGCATTTGCACTTGCACGCTTGCTCGTTAGGAGAAGTAGGTCTCTCTTGCATTACTGCACGTGTTTGTCCGTAGTCCATGTCTTCGGTATGTCTCATAGAATTTCTATGACTTGTTTTAGTGTACGGTCTTCTTGAGAGATGATGAAGTGTTCATATAGCTTACGTTTCGATGTTGCCTCCCAAGGAAGCTGATGGCGAAGCTGTAAAATCCGTGCCCATTATTCCTGATTGCGTGACACAAGGAGCTGCCCTGGAAAATGCAGGTAATGCACCGAAGCTCAGCTTAAGAACCCATGCAATCGACGGGACCGTTAGAAATGGCAAGATTAACTTGTTAGACTTGAGAAGCTGTGCGATTGGGCCGAATTGCCGCAATCGCTCCCGCGGTTGATCCTGCTGTAGGTGAAACATGCTACAGCCTGTCACCCTAAAAGATCATACATGGATGTCAACCAGGTATGATAGATATGTTTTACAGTCAGCTCGGAATAAGAGCTCATTCGGTAGAAATCCGTTGTATGACTGCTAGATCTGATGTATTAACAATGTAGGCTCGTGTAGATAATGATAACAGAAGCAGCGTCATGTTTGGAAAAACGTAGGTCTTGGGGCCGCAAAACAGCGTTACCAATAAATAGAGTTTGAGTACTAAAACAGGCTTCGTCTACTGCTTATCGCAGCTGTATAGCTGCATATCACGATCCGTCCCCGGAGAGTTCGAGCAGAAAGAAAATGCAATCTAATTAGCTCAGAGGATCTCTATAGACATTAGCAGTGCCAATATGTTCGGGATTGCTATATCGGGAAAGCGCCTTGTCACGTAGCAAACCTTAAAATCTCTATTCACCTGACCAGCAATAGAACTGGCTACAGAGCTGACTATAAGAGGAAATTAAAAGTTAGCCCTATGCAAGAGTTGCGAGAGGCATTAGGTACGTGGTCGGTTTCCTGAAGTTAAAAGAAATCAATCTTGTAGATGAATCAAGAAACAAAGAAAACAGCTCTGTCGTAACGGACGGCAGAACCACGGCAGAACCTCTACCAGGGCAGCCAGATTGGCTAGACTAGCGAAACTAGCCAAACCGCGACCCGGAAAATGAATAGAATCACGGGCAGAATGAATGGCCCGATGGGGGCGCCGGCACGTGCAAGGCAGCCTCATCAGGCCGATGCTCGGGCGGCACTGGCCGGACCCTTGGAAGATTCGGCCTCCGGTAAATATGTCGCGCATCATCTAGATGACTTTGAAACTACCTTCCCTTTTGACTTTTGACTTGATAGCAGATTCTGTGCGAGACGTCATAGCAGCTGAATCATGCCTAGTACCTGCTATCATAATCACAAAGCTTTAGGCGGGCCGGTCCTGCCTGGTCACAGAGAATTAAAGCAAACGAGGCCCGCATGTTGTTAGCTTGGTCGTCCGGGCTTACCGACTGCTACAGTATAGACTATTCATGTCACCAAATGGGTCCTTTGTTCCCCGTTCTGAAATGACAAGCTTCGTAGCGGTCTTGGACACCGGCTTAGAAGGTTTCATTGGTTCTCTGGAGAGAGACTTACTCGTACGGACTCAATACCTGCTCTGATGAGCCGGACCCTATTTTGCTGCTACGCATACGTATGTGTACTCCGTCTGCTTGCCCCAGAGAGGAGACGGAGCTTTTTATCCAATCTTAATTCGGCGCCAAGCTGTAGCCCCACGCACAAGATGCTATGTACCCCGCATTTAACGCTTCCCGCGGATCCCTTCCCCGTCCAATACTCTCATAGTGGCTACTACAAACACGTCTTCGGCATGAAGTTTCTTCTTATACATCCTGCTACCAAGAAACATTTGGACGACTGGGCACCAACAATCTCCTGCGCAACATATCGAAAAGATCACATTTACTATGAGCACCGGCTCGGCCGATTCAGCGGCCTCTGGTAATACCGTTGACGCAAGTTATCAAGCATCAGAGGAACATGTGGCCGGTTCTGCGCAACAAGCAGTGCCCAGCACAGCCAAATCGAATCCCTTTGTCTGCGATATCTGCAAGAGCTGCTATTCTCGAATCGATCATCTAGCTCGCCATTTCCGGAGACGTACGAAACCACTCTAGTATTGGCTACTTTACAAACGCTAACACTATTTCTAAATCGTAGATACCGAGCAAAGATCAATCAGCTGTCCGCTATGCCCTAAATCGTTTTCAAGACCGTGAGTTGGTACCTTTCTCACTTCCACTTGTCCCCCTATATTAGGGCTCCCAGTAACTGTGCCATTTGACTCATGAGGTGACTTAGTGATACTCTCAAACGACACATGAATATCCATAAATTTGTTGGCTCACCTGCCGGTGGTACAGTGCCAGGAAGTCACCGCCAGCGGGCTGCGAAAGCCTGCTTTTCGTGTGCTGAATCGAAATTACGTTGTGAAGGAGGAAAACCGTGCAGGCGATGTGTCGAACGAGGTTTGCCCTGCCGTTTCCCTCAAAAATCACGCCCAGAACAGAGCACGCGTCGGAAGTCACCATGTTCAATCGACAAGTCGCAGCCTACCACACCACCCTCTGAAATAGTTGTGTTTTCAGGTTCAACCAATCGCGAACTTCAGTCAACGTCCACCCCGCCTGTAAATCGTATGGATAATGATAATCACTCAATTTCGGGTCTGGTCGACACTGTAAATCCTACCGAAATGCAAGTAGCTTCTGGACAGATGTTCCAAGAACTACAGGATAGCCCAGCAAACCGAGCCATCACTCCAATATCTTTTGGCAAAGGCAAGGCAGCATCTTCATCCCATCTCATTGATTTGGCCGTTAGCTTGCTCATTTCGCTTTTTTTCTTCCCTGCCGTCGGATTTCCGTCATTGGTTGACACTTGACTGTGTCATTTTCGATTCACCGGTAGATATACTGACCAGCGGCACAGGTTTCACAATCGGACAAGAAAACAGCATACTCGGCCCAAACAATATTGAACTTCAGCAACCTTCTTCCACTGGTTTCTCCTCCCAAATTGGCTGTTCAAGCTTGCCAGACATTCCTGCGAATGAGTTAGGATGGTCGTGGGATGCGTTCCATCTGGATATCCTCGATTTTGGCGCCTTGGAAACCCAGGCTTCATCCGCAGCGCTACTAGAGAGAGACGACATTTCAGAAGCTGACCACAATCTTTCCTTCTCTGGACGCCGAAAGAAGGCGAAGATTGGTTCACTAAAACCGCAGATCTCTTTCCCGCTTTAGATGAAATGATGTCCGTTTGTGTGTCTAATGATTTTCAACAGCATATTCTTGTGCACCTCGAGCAGTCTACGCGATATAGCATCCTCAGCTCAATGTTGCCTCTTGCAGACTCTGCAAATCACCACCGCCTTCTTTCATCTTTTCCATCTATCAGAGTCCTGGAACACCTGCTGTCCATGGAACTTGCGGAACACAGCCAGGAAGCAGACTCATGGCTTCATGTTCCAAGCTTTGACCCGAACACTGCATCCACGGAATTAGTCATTGGCCTTATCGTTACCGGTGCTTTCCGGTCCGTCAACGTTGTGTTTCTGAAATTTGCTCTTGCTTTACACGAGCTTCATCGAGAGCTGATCGCTCGTTTGGTACGTAACCTCCGAAAACAATTTATTGAGCCATAATGTTAACGAACATCAACCTTATTTCGCGACAGTTTCGCCGTGATGTCCGCAATGCTCGATTGCTTGACCCTTTCCAGTCCTATGTGCTTTTGATTCAAGCCGGGCTGTGGAGTGGGGATAGTCGGCGAATCGAAATCAGTGAGAGCCTCTTCAATATGCCATTTATTGTAAGATTTCAGCCAGACCTAGGGAATTCTGTTGATAGAAAAGTAATATAGATGTTAAGGAGGGGGGATTATCTACGATTTCCGTATCCCGAAGGCATATCGCCACAGACGTACGACAACGATCTTGATCTGAAAGAGAAATGGCATGCGTGGGTTGACTATGAATCTAAAAAAAGGTAAGCAAAGAAACTTTAGCCCAATCTTCCATCTTTGAGCGCTATCAGCTTTGCCTTAACCACCTACGGACGTTAAAATTCGACATAGACTTGTTTTACATCTGCTCATACTCAGCACCCAGTACTCCATGACATTCCTGGCACCACCCCCACTAACAAACACTGAGATGCACACTGGCTTGCCAGTAGCGCAAGCAATTTGGAATGCGCCCTCAGCTGAGGCGTGGCGGGCAGCCTGGCTCAGCCTTGGTCACCCACCACAGTTGTCAATTCGCACTTGTATCGAAGACCTCAACAATCTGTCTTCCCTTGGAAACTCTGTGGACACTAGATACACAGCTCTAGTGGCACTCTGTGGTCTATGGTCGAATACATGGCAGTACAAGGAGCGCCTGAAGGCCCGTGGCATAACACCAGGTGCCACGCAAAACAAGCATATATTCAGCACTCAAGCACTCTATCAAGAAGCGAAAGAATCATTAGAGTCCTTTGCGACCGTACACATGCAGTGGCTTGGTCCGATGGACCCTTCCCTTGTCGTTCTACACGAGCGGCAGCTTATGTACCTTCATGTCTTTCTCGAAGATCTGCAATTGCTTGGCGGAAAGTATGGTGAGCGCGAAGCACGCCGTGTCTTCCCACGACTCAAAGAGTGGGCTGAAAGTCGATCTTGCCGACAAGCCATGTGGCATGCTGGTCAGATCTTGCGAGAAGCACGTCGCAATGGCGATCCCACATTAAGAGTGTCCACAGTTCTTGCGATCTATCACGCTAGCCTGATTTTGTGGTCATACTCAATAATTTCTAAGGCACAACTATCGGATAACTCTACAGATTGCAGTTCGCAGCTGAAGCATAGATCCCCAGAGGCATTGTCTAAGGAGACAGAGGTAGTATTAGACGGCGATCATACTCCAGTTGTGCAACAATTTTTAGTGTCGGGGTTTGGAAAGCCCTGCATTACGCATGGTCGTCAAGGAACGAACGGCGTGGAGAATACGACTATTGAAGTCATACGTCAGCCTGAAATTATGGCTGTCTTCCAGGATTTGTTATCTGAGAAGTATTTGACTGATTATCAAGATTGTCCCAACTTAGTCGGCAACCTGATGCGTCTTATTGGGAAGCTTGGCCAAGCTACAGAGTTGGTGCAACGTCGGCAATTTTAGAGCATGGAGTCCAAGGAATATTACTTTAAATCATGGGGGAGGAAAAAGAGAGCATTTATATGGGTTGCACAGCAAACAATTGGCTGCATTGTGCTTTTGAGGAGTAAACGTAGACTTTCTACCCCCAAAGTTCATACCTTCTCAAAGTTCAAATCATTTCCCCTCATTTTGCTCGACGTCTCAGCAGGGCTTTATAATCTGGCTTCACGAACCAACGACATTTGGTTGACCAAGCTTGGGTGCTCGTAGTGGAAATATCGATATCGAAGTTCTGCACTACCTGTGGGATAGCTTTAGACATTTCCAGGATGCTGATGTTTTTGCCGATGCAGGAACGGGAACCTTGACCGAACTACGAAGTAAATCAGTACAGAGAAAAGGTCGTAGGAATCATAAGATAGCGAGCCTTGACTTACTGCAAAGGATTCCGGTAACCCGATGTTCGTCTTATCGCCTTCAAGCCAACGTTCAGGCCTGAATGCATAGACGTCCTCGCCAAACATCTCTTTGTTGTAATGAAGTGCCCAACTATTAACTCCAACCTCTGCCTAAAAACTCAGAGAAAAATCAGCGAGCGATTCTAATATGATGTGCAGATGCAGAGCTTTTGAGTATCATCATGCTACTTACCCCCTCAGGAAAATGATGTCCTTCTATGACGCAACCGCCCTTGGGCACCACGCGTGTCAGTTGTGTGCCAACAGCGGAGTGAAGCCGCAGAGCCTCCTTGATAACAGCTAGAAGATACGGTATTTCCTGAGCTTCTTGGTAAGTCGTCATATCCGACAGTCTTCCGGCTTTCGACTGAGCATCCAGCTCATATCGAAGGCTCTCCAGTACCTTGGGGTTAGTATATAAGTAGTATACGATGGAGCTCAAACTAATGGCTGTCGTGTCGGAGCCCGCTGCAATGTTCATGCTTATACAGACGTGAACATCTCTGTCGGTAACTTTGCCTTGATTCCGCAACGCAAGCATCTTTGACAGGAATGTTGCCCCCTTCTTGGATCCATCGACTTGCGCAGCCTCGTCCAAGTGCAGCGCCATCTTCTCCGTAACGAAATCGTCTACTCGAGATGTAGGAATCGGCAAGCAAAGCACTCGCGTCAGAGAAATCAGCCATGGATGGAGGCTTGGAAAGAGCCCCGTCATAGATGTGTAGTGAAAGGCGGCATCAAGCGCGGCACAGATGCCGTTGACATCTGTATTCGCCTCCATCATGCCCATGGAACTACCAAGCTAGATAGACAGAAATGCGGATTAGCGTCAGTGCGATTATTACCCAATAGTAACAACCTTGTGTAACAAAAGAGGGGGTGTCGCGCAACTCACAGTAATCATGCCAATCACATCGAAAGCGTAGTACTGAAAGAATTGGGGTATATCCACCAACTCGCCCGTCGCAGCAAAATTCTCCAGCTTCTGCCTCATGATGGCCGTCTGGTTGTCCACGGTGGCTTCATAAGACAGCAACGTCCACATGGAATACAGCGACGCGAGCTGTCTCTTCATCGCACCATGCGGCCCATTTTCGAGCTCATTCAGCAGATTCGGGCCATGTTGCGAGCCGAACGGGACATAGTATTTTGACTTTGGAAACGCGTTGCCGATCCGGTATATGGTTCTTGTTGCTTCTAGCGTGTTGAAGTCGTAGCGATTCAGCGCAACGCGTACGATGGGACCTAGCATGCTCAATACCATTAATTTCTGCCAAACGGGGGGCTTTCTAAACGGTGCTACATGTCCTAGGGTTGTGGGTAAGGGATTTTACCGTATTGCTCGTGCAGCTTGACCATTGTTTTGTGGAGATCTCCATCTACCACCTTTTTTAGCTCCCATAATCCTGTTATTCGTGCGAGGAATGGTCCGGGGATCTTGCGCTGGCGGGGGATGAATAGGGTGTGGATTAGATAGAACGCTGCGTAGAGGATTGGTGCGATGATGAAGGCATTACGCAGTGTCCGAATCTGGGCATGCTCGAAGAGCTGCCGGATGGTAGGCTCGCCTGTAGTCGTTGGTAGCATCACCGCTTGTGTATTTGATGTATAGTAGAAAAAAAGGGATAGGAGCCAGTCCGTTGTTTGTATATATATTCTCTATTAAATGCCACTTCACTGCAATACATCATTATGTGGAAATCCCGAGTTCATGTGGGGGTGCCGACAGTCCTCCCTCGCCGGGAGCATCTAGTCCCAACCGCCCACTCCAGTGCGAAGCAAGATTTTCTCTCGAGTGACATCTACGGAGCTATCTATTCGCCTCATTCTGCGAGGCGGCGGGTCCCAAGTCCCCCCCCCCCCCCCCTCCGCGTCATCCGGCAGCGGTCTCGGAATGCGTATAGCATGGCCACTTGTCGTTAGTGTTAGCTAGCTGTATTATCCCCCACTCGGGTGTATCCAAATAACAACTATGCCCAAATCCGGCTTCAGCAGTCCGAGACCCTACAATGCCCTTGCAAGGCGTGGACCGGTGGGCTCCGCTATGATTTCACAGTGCTCTTCAATCTCACGGCCCCTACATAGTCAAATCTGGCAGTTTTATTTAACAAATATTGCTCGCTAGGTTTTAGAGAGTGTAAAATGCTCCTTGTTCCTATATACACATGTACAACGATATACATGTAGTGAAGAAGCAGTTATATCTCAAGTATGCCCTGTACGCCCTGCGTATCTCAAAACCATTCACTTTTGGCTTCTCCATATGTGTTACAAGAGGGCCTGCAATCTCCTAGCCAGTAGTCCGCCACTATTGACAAATCAAGCTTGAGTGGTAACTGGCTCCTTGGTGATTGAACGAATGTCAGTCCTCCAGGCCTGCTGGAGCGGCGAGTGCGCCTTACCTATCTCCTGTGGGATGCCTCTCCGTAAGATCCGAAGAAACCAATCCTCACGGGCGGCATCGTCTGGATCACTTTCGTGCAGTCGGAGTTTGTTCGCACTGCTTATTGGGCTCACAAGCGTCTGGAATACACACCGTCGAGCTGCCGAGTACTCTGCCAGCAAGTCTTGAGGATCATGATAATTGTGGTTGATTATCAGATCAAATGCCTGATAGAGAAGGTCAACATCCAGCAAACCGGTACATAACCCAAGTCCACCAACAGGATTGTTAACATGCGCCGCATCGCCAGCGAGAAGGACTCTGTTTCGATGCATGGTACTTGCCAGGAGCTGGTGCAGTCGATAAGCACGATAGCGGACTAAGGTATACTCGGCAGGCTGTGGACCATCCAGATACTTGAGGAGAAGTTTATGTACGTATTTAGGATCCTCTATCTCCTCATTAGTCAATGTTTCGTCAGGAACGGCCATCGCGTAGCGCCACAGCCCAGGTTTCCCGGGCACGATCTCCTCAAGTGGTAGGACCACCCCCCAATGGACTTTGTCGACCACGAAGTGAGCTGGAAGTCTTTCGAGCTTGGGTATAGTGCGCCGCACATCTGTAGCAATGAGTCTCTCAGGCCACGAATGCCCACTGAAGCCAACCCCCAGTAATTTGCGGATCGTCGATCTGGCGCCATCGCAGCCTACCAGATACTGCGACCTGAATGTTTGAGGCTCTCTAAAAGCTTCAACTTTGACGGTGACGCCACATTGATCTTGCTCAAATCCCTCGATAGGCGTATTAAAGTGAACCTCGACAAGATTTGTTTTGGTGACTTCTTCCAACAGCACCTGGACCAAGAGTCCTTGCACAAGGATAACGGCGAATTTTCCCTCTTCGAAACATCCGTCATCTCCCCATTTGGACATCTCCAGCCCTGCTATCGCCGGTCCCAAGGCTTTCCCGCCGTTACCGTCGTCGATGACGCGTTTACGCCACATAGGGCCACCTGAATGACTACCAAGTTGGAGAACAATATCGTAGATTCCGGCGTCCTTGAAGACTTCGAGAACAAGCGGGTAGTATAGAGCCGCTCGAGGAGAGGTATCCAGCTCCGCACTCTTCTCAAACACCTTGGAACGTATGCCTTTCCGAGCAAGGAGGAGAGCGAGCAGTAAGCCAACAGGACCTGCTCCCGCAATAATAATGTTGCACTCTGCACCTATGTCCCCAGGCTTGACGCCTTCGGTGGTAGATTGTAACGGCATATCTTTTTTTCGTGTAGTCAATGTAATCTTTTTCAGACAATGATGGGGAATGCGTCAATACTGAAGATTAAGTCGAAAATCCAATTCACAATACTGTGTATCTGAGATGATTGAAGCTAATTGCATGATGCAATATTTCGATGCACGGTCGGCTTCATGGATTAGGACCTTAGTCACCCCCGCCGGGACCCCCCGCTCGGGACCAGCATCTTGTTGCCGGCGGAGGATTACGTACTCATCCAAAATGTAATCACATGTACCCAGCTACCCGGTTTCTTGCTCAAGATCAGCGCTATCGGTGGCCATAATAGCTTATATATTGCCCTTTGTTCGTGAACACCAGGCTCAATACCTTTTTTCTGTTTCTTGTTTGCATCAGAACCATTTTAACAATGACCTCCCCCAACAAAGCGATATACATTGGACCAGAAGACGAGTTGTTTTCTACGGAATACGACGATCTCTATGAGCCTGCTGATAACCAAGGCCTGATCCAGGTGCATTATTCTGGCATCAATCCTGCTGATCTGAAGCACGGGATCGACTTCAAGATGAACGACCACGTTTGTGGTTACGAGTTCAGTGGAAAAGTTGTTAAGGCTGGAACCGGATTTCCTTACGTAGTCGGAGATGAGATCTTTGGCTCAAAGAAGATAGAATTAGGTTCGAAATTCGGAGCGCATCAAGATTGGCTGCTTGCTGAGGGAAATTCGTTGATTGCTAAACGGCCATTCACACTTCCAAAACAGGCTGCGGCGGTGACGTCAATCGTGGTGAGGACTGCCGCCGATGTCTTGTTTAATGTCTTAGGAATACCTTTTGCCGAGATCAAGGCATCAGGAATGCCAACTAAGAGGGGCATTCTGATCTGGGGAGGCGGTAGTGCAGTGGGCTGGGCAGCAATACAGCTTGCCAAAGCTGCAGGTGTCAGCCCTATCATCATTACAGCATCTTCTTCTCGCCATCAAGCACTGAAGGGATTGGGTGCAACACACTGCTTCGATTACCGGGATGATGATGTGTTCGCAAAGATCCAGAGTGCTATTGATCAATCCGGTCAACCGTTAAAGTTCATCTTCGACTCAGTATGTACAAAGGGA
The DNA here is from genome assembly GCF_000523435.1 of Bipolaris zeicola 26-R-13. Lineage (NCBI taxonomy): Eukaryota > Fungi > Ascomycota > Dothideomycetes > Pleosporales > Pleosporaceae > Bipolaris > Bipolaris zeicola. The sequence continues at coordinate 5,724 of NW_006912232.1, read as the reverse complement.
CTAGCATCCTCGACGTCAAGGTGCGATACACTAAACACTGCACCGGACGCTATTTTCACCGGGACTTTGCCGGTACGCAGTGACACAAATAAGTGGGTGTGGTGTTTGGCCGCTCGAGCCTGGGACATGAACCTGCCTCCACCCATAGGCTCCATCACCGCAAACCAGGAATGGGAGTCACGCTTGGTTGAAGCCGTCTCTTGGGCAGCTGAAAACTACGGTGAACGCTTTCAAATTCCAAATCTGAGAGTGATCGAAGGGTTCAAGGAGGGAATCGAAGCGATTAAGGCTTCAGGCGAGGGGAGGATCAGCTTTGAGAAGGTCGCAATCAAGCACCCTTTTTGAGCTTCTAAATAGGATCAGTGAAACTTCTCATTTTAATAGTACATGACGCATTCGGCTGGAGTTTTCGGAACGCCAGGCTTCTCGCTGACCAGTATGTGAAAGAAGCAAATGCCACAGTGTACATACCAGACTTGTAAATTCATTTCACGATACTTTTCTGAAATCGACTATAGTGCGAATCGTGCGAACGCGTTGCATTAATGGTGGCGAGGTGCTTCCGACGGAAATCCTAATGGATATGTCGCAACTGTACAAAATCGACATGCCCAGGTGCATCAGCCGCAACTCAAAAGAAACCCGAGAACCTGAGCTTGTCAGGTTTGCAACACAACTACGATCCCAGTACAACCGCGTCGGCGCCATAAGGTTCTGCTGGGGCGGATGGGCAGTGTTCAACCTCGGCGCAAGGAGCAACAACGGCTTCGTGAACTGCATCTCAACCGCACACCCGTCATTGTTGGAAGAGACAGAAGTAGAGCAAGTGGGTGTGCCAGTTCAGATCCTCGCGCCTGAGAACGACTTCATGTCTTCGCCGGAGATAACTGCGTTTGTTAACAGGGTGATTCCGAGTTTAGGCGTGGCGTATGACTACCAGCACTTTTCCGGAGCGGAGCACTGGTTCGGAACGAGAGACGAAATTAATTCACGCGAATGTAGCGCCGTAGTTTTGGCTTATGGTATTATAATCGATTGGTTCCAGCTATGGTTGAATCAACAACAGGATTGAGATCCAGGGACTTTATGGCTAGTTGGTGTAAAGCTCCAATTGGATCGCCAAAGTTGCAGTGTTGAGACGGGCGTTGGTGTTCGGCGGGGCCTCAGTAAGACGAACCCGGGCAATGAGGGGGCACAGGGCATACTAGTAGTACAAGTACCGGCGTTGATCTGCTGAGTACGCACCAAGTAAGCTTGACTCCGTCAAAATTCCGAGAACCAGAAGTAGTGGGCCGACAAAAGTCTCCGTGATTTATTACTAGTGCCACCGACTTCGCGTAAAGTCTCGATCTACATCAAGCCACCTCACGTCCGTCTGACGGTCTCTCCGAAAATTGGAAGAAATCCGGTCATCGCCAGTTCCTAACCAGTAACAAACATGCCATATGCGTGATGTTTCTTTAATCGATGCGTGAATGCGCGTCGAGGGATACTTTCCTGCTATTTTCCTCAAAGTCAATCATTTTTCCATGCAATATCAAGCACTCCATGCTTACCCAAGTACTCCCAACTCCACGGCAACGAAAGCTATAACGACATCAAATAGCGACCAAGATCTCGGATAATAGATAAAATCATATATGCCTTCAGCGCCACAGCCCTGGGCCTAGTTGCCTTTAGCATCACCCTCGTCCTCTTACTTTCTATCTCTTTACTCCTCATCCTGATATTACCTCGCATACTCTCAAACCTTCGCCTCTCATGCGACGCATCATCAGCACCATCATCTGCGGAGCACTCAGAAGCCCTACAAGCGCCCTCCGGCTACAAAGCCGGTACCACCCAGCTTTGCGGCAGATCTCTTGCCGAGGCCGCGGCCGCAGGCTGCGTCTTCAATATGATGACGGTATCGTGGCTGCCACTCGAGTGCTACGACGGCGAACTCACCACCAAATCCATGGAAGAAGGCCCCGGGAACTTTTATCTCAGCAACTCGACGCGACCCGAGCCGCTTCTGAGGAAAGAGTACAGATTCCGTCTTTATAAGCCATTATTCACACTGCAGGATTCATGTGAACGGATCGCCGCTTCCACATTTACTATTGCATTTACGGTTGGAAGATGATGCATCGTGCGATTGAGCGAGGATGGAAGATGGAGAGTTCGTTGGTGACGTATCATCATACGGAGCATTGCTTGGATACTTTGGCGAATACGTCGGTGCCGTTGAATGAGGTGATAACGAGGGTTGAGATTTTGTATCCTGCGTGTTGATGTCATGGGTTGTGTAATGCGTAAGGTGACCACTCGCCCATGTATGTTTATTAGTTAAATGTCTTTGGATACTCCGCGCATGTTTCTATGACGGACAGATAATTTAGTGAGGTCCTTCGCGTGAAGTAAGAAGGCGTTTTAGATGTGACTGTTCTCCGTTTGATAGGTCTGGTACGCCAAGTGTCAGAGTAAGTGAATAATTTGTGGCGTGTGCAGGCATTTTGCGGGATGAAGACTGTAAAATTATGTATTGAAGAAAACAAGCAACCAGAATATATTATAGCAAAACCTGCAGGATGAAAGTCATCGAACCCATGTAGCACTAGCTTACGTTGGAAGATCGTTTCTGTCCACTCCGCATTTCCCTGCAGCTACGCTTTTCTCGTTATTATTCAGAAGGGTTTAAACAACAGTTGTAGGATAGATTAGCTATTTCAAAGAATTCATTTATATGTGATGCCAAGTGGGCAAGAGTATGGGTGAATAGTTAGTATCTGGCAATTATATACAGGGGTGATTCAAGAGCTATCTCAAAGTCCTGCCGATCCAAGCTGCTACCACCGCCATGATACCAGCAAACTTGAAAGCAAATGCAGCCGAGTCGTCCCTTTTCGACATCTCCACGAGTTTGAAGAGTAAAGTGCAGCCCAAGGCGGCGCCAATCTGAGGTAGGGAAATGGCCATGTTATGAATGGCTATGATACCTGCTGTAGTCTCATCCGCCCATGCCCCTGTGGCTCCCGTGTTCTTCTCGGTTGACATATGTAATCCCTCACTCTGGGCCTTGATAGTGGCAATTTCGGTGCTGATGAGGGCGTATGGAGCCCATGAGGCGACGGACCAGGCAATGCCAAGCATACCGACAACGGTAGTGGCAGCAGGCACGGTGTAGACGAAGCAAGTCAGAAACATCAGAGTGGCGAACAAGCAATGTGCAAGATACCAAACATGGCCAAGCGACAGGGAGAATATTGTAACCGTCGGTATGGAACGGCCGGAAGCGGGTTGGCGTGCGGAGTAGCGGGCGATGAGCGGTAGAAGCAGGGACGAGGCGAAGGTGATGCTGGCAAAAACAAACGAGGCACGAGTTCCGGCTTGCTTTCCTATGTCCACAAGGCGGGAGTCTGCACTACCGAAAATCTCAGGGTCGAGGTGGACGTGCTGGTCGATGACGAAGACCTGGTACACGTAGGTGGTCGAGTAGTAAAGCACCGAGAACCAAGCTGTGAAGGCGCAGAACTGCACCTTGCAGACCTGCCTTGTAACTGGTGGCAGATTTCCAGCCAGCGTCCAAAGCCGTGCGAATATGCTCACTGCTCCGCGGTGCATGCCAATGTCCTTACTGGGTTCGTCGCGTATCAAAACGCATGCTGGTGTAATGGCGGCGCCCAGTGCCAGCACTGCTAGCATGTACAGCGCCTTTAATTTGGTTTCACTCAGTATCGGCGCCCACGCCTCGACATCGGCAAAGGCAGAAGCTGAGATGGCCACGGCGCCCAGACCATTGAAGCGGGCAGTCCACGCTGCTGCCGTGACTTGCTGGTGAGCGGGGCAGTTGTCAACAGCGAGGGCGTGCACTCCGTTTTGTAGCGGCTGGATGGCCATGTTCAACGCAAATATCCAAAAGGTCACCATCAGCTTCGTCAGAGCGCTAGCCTTTGGCGGGCCCGGGGCGGACATGTGCTTGTGTGAGGACGAGGTGCTCGTAAGCCAGTTCGACATATCTTCAGCATACGCTAGGCCCAACAGTGAGAGGGCAACGAAGCTGGCACCTCCAGCAATATATGGTTTGCGCTTTCCCCATGGATGCTGAGTGCTGTCGGACATGGCTGCGAACAGTGGCTGGATCAGTGCACCACTGAGCGGCCCTGAGACCCATACGAGCGTTGTGATGGAATTGGGTATGCCCAGGCCAGTCATGTATGGTGTACCATATGACATAAGGATGAACCATAGCACTTGGATGCTGGCCATCTGTGTCAGCTGTGTCGGTTGCTTACAAAAGGGGGTATTTGCTCACCCAAAGTTAGGCAGTGTCAGGGCAAGCAGTCTCCGCATGCTGATGGATGGCATTCGGTCTTCAGAGCACCCGAACGTGGTGCTGCTTCTTGAGCTGCCCGCCTGTATCTCCATGTCTACTTGTGTCATGTCGATGGACAAGGACTGTCGAGGAAAGCTTCCTTGCATTGGCGCAAACTTGTGTCGTCGTTTCTTTTTACCATGGCTAAGTTCGTCCGATATGTCTTTTAAGTGAGAACATTGTCATCGTTACTTGCGTCGTCAAAGGTAAGCTCATACTGACGGCAGATGGCTGACAATGGTAGTCAGGGTTGGTCATGGCCGGTGTTTACTACTACGGCACCGAACAAAATTGCCAAGACCGGAGGAGACATCCTGGCCTGGTCAAACTTTCGGAGGCCACTCTAGTACCAACGTTTTCGCATTCCGACAACAGCAGCCTCCTCCTCCGCATTTCGCACACGGCCTGGCGCACAACTCCGCCGTGTGCTGCCTGCATGACAACGTCGTGCCATCAACACATTTAGCAGGCTCATGGTATCCTGAGGGCCATGGAGGTGCCAGCGAGGTATATGAGGCATCACCACCCAGACATTTGAAAGATATCATCATCACCATCATTGGGTTCGCGGCCTTGCATTCAGCAACAAAAGCCAATCTTACATTCAGCAACAAACATCAGTCTGAGCCACGAATATCGACCACCACAACAATGAGATTTTTCGACGTCGTGACCGCGGCCTTCATGGCCACTTCAGCCGCCTCCTACCCTGTTAGAGCAGGTAAGCCATAGTTTTGAGCAGAGAACCCTGGAAGAAAAATCAGCCCATTCTAAAACAAGAAAACAGCCCGCAATGCTCCCGCGCCAGTTGAGGGTCTTGAAGGTATCATGGGCCGTAATGCGGAGCCCCAAAAACTTAAGGTCGATAAGCGTGAACCTCAGAAACTGAAGGCCAATAGGCGCGAGCCACGGAAGCTCATGGTCGATAGGCGCAAGCCCCAAAAGCTTAAGGTCGACTAAACATCATATCCTAGCAGGCCTGCTAGAATCTAACACCCCAACGTTGGGTTTTCATGAAGGGTTCCCTGTAATTAGTAAATAGTGGAGAGAGAAGAGTAAGGAAATAATAGTTTCAAGTAAGAATGCGAAATCTTTTGTAAAACATTTCTTTCCTGAAGTTTGAAGTGGGATGTGTGGGTTTGGGGAGGGAACACCGAGGAGTCGCGAACTTTTGGATCGTGACTGTATTTTCAGCGGACGGAGGCACGAATTTGTCTTGAACAGTTGCATTGATATTATTATTATTATTATTCTAGTTTAACGTCCTGTGTCAGCCGGTGGGCTATATAAGACGTGTAGGCTAGGCCTACAGGTAACTACGTAGTGCTATCAATTTGGTGTAGGTAGGGGAGGGGGTCATCTAAATACAG
>NW_006912231.1:0-53593 GCF_000523435.1 Bipolaris zeicola 26-R-13 | reverse complement strand
CACGATAACAGATACAATCAATCAATCCGCTTCCTCACTATAGTATTTGCAGCTGCAAGTTGATTCACCACGTGCACCTTTATCGTGCCAACAACGATTACATTGAAAAAAAAGCCACTTTCGGCTCGCTTCGAACAACCATGGAAGGATTCCAAATCCACAAATTTTTTTTGAACTAAAACATTCTTCCGCATTTGCTGGTCTCTAAATCTGGAAATAAAACTACATTAAGGAGGAGATGAAGAAGAAGAAAAAAAAAGCCATGTGGCCATGTAACAAATGCACACAAGCCACAAGAAAATCGCCAAAACATTATACCATGTCCTCTTCCTTTGCCTTGCCTTTTTTCCCCTATCAAGGCTAGCAAAGACCATGGACATTAAATCTGCGCTTTCGTCTGGTATCAATGACAATCATGAAAAAAAAAGTAGTAAAGAATCGAATAACAAAGAAAATCCCGCAATGGAGCGTTGTGCTGCATGGCCTTTGTTTACAAGGCAAAGATTGCGGCAGCGGCAGCGGCGAACAGGGCACCTACGCCGCCAACAGTCTTTGGTGCAGCACCGGGGAACTCTGCTGGGCTTGAAGAGGTGGCCGAGGGCGCGCTGGGGAAGGTGGGCTTGCCAGCAGTAGGCGCGGGAACAGTGCCGTTGTAGCCAGCGGCGCCAGTAGGGATGCTGTAACCGGTAGAGGCCATGGTCGAGGTGGAGCAGTCCTCGGACTTGGGGGGCTCCTCATTTGACTCGCCGTCGGCAACCTTTTCGAAGTTGGCACATCCAATGCGCGTCTTGTTGGCCAGGTGGAGCACGAATGAGAGCGAACCAAACTATTATGGTGTTAGTAAATCATGACCTTTCACAGTCTTGCAAGGTGGTTGGTAACTTACGAAAGCAGGGTCGGTAGGCAGAGTAGCAGAGTACAAGTCTGTGTACTCGGCGGAAAACTCTTGGGTGCTGAAGTTTCCGTACTTGCCGCTCAAGTCACCAGTCTGGCAGGTCTCGGGGGCGCTCGCGTTGCACGGCATGGTCTCGCCGTAGTGGTAAGGGTCCAAGTGAGCACCAGTGGCAGTGCAGTTGCCGTCGGCAGGGACAGGCTTAGCATGAATGTGGTACATGAACGGGCCGCCAGTGGCTGGGAGACCGGCAAAGTGAACGCTAAACTTGACACCCTTGCCGTCGGCAGCGGTGGTACCCTCAATGGTACCCGAGAGGGAGCTTCCCGCCTTCTGAGGAAGCGTAGCAACGTACTTTGCGCCGATGGGGTTGTTTGCTACTACGGGGGCGTTGGTAGACTGAGCGGTGACGGCAGAAGCCGCGGCCAGGATGGAGATGACGGAGACAAGCATCTTGATTGTATGTGTATGTATGGAACGGCGATCTGGTAAAGCAGACAAAGCGAGCGAGTGACTGTGTAGTGGTTTAGTAAAGTGAAGGTGGAAGCGCAAGCAATTTGTAGGTGAAGGGTAGGTGAAGGAAATGAAGTGGAGCAGGTGCCAAGTATATGTATATGAAGCGGCACAGCGGGAGTGCGACCAGGAAATTAGGAAAGCGCAACGCTTGTGACAGGAAGGAAACACAAAAGAAAATAGGGAGGAAACATGGACGTCATACTGGGGTCTGGGAAGGGAAGGAGCAAAGGAGGGCAAATAGAGCCGAGGGCAGGCTTACCGATATTAGAGCCTGGAGCTGACAAGTGTGTATACAGTAGTGCAGGTAGTATTAGTGTTTACACGAGGCGACCGAGGGCTGGAAGCAAAAGGGATTGGGAGAGAGGAGCTGTACAGGAACGAGGTGAGGATGGATAGGAAGATAGGCGGGGGCGAAAACTATATAGACGTGTGATGGTATGCTGAGAAGAGGCACGGCAGCAGCAGGGTCAGTCAGAGGTTGGGCCCATTGTCCACGTCGGCGGCAGTACTCTACTACTGCTAGTAGCAGAGTCAAAAGCAGGCGGGTCCTGCCACACGCCGCCTCTGGCGTGCACCCGTCGTACGTGCCTCGAAGCTTCGTCAAGGCGATTGCGGGCTAACAGCGAGTCGTTTTGGGCTGCCGGGGGCGTTGTCATTGGTGCAGTGGCAGGGCCGACAGGGCATTGGCTTGAAACCATGTTGTTTGTCGTGGGAGCTTGTGCATATCGACTGGTAGTTTCGAAACATCGCGGCGCATGGGCGCTTTGCTGGCCAATCATTGTGGGGGCGGGCGTGGTTCCTGAACCCCAGCTAACCTCACGTACGCACGCTGTAAGCCCGTCGCCTCCCAGCCAGCTGTGCCTTCAGCCACCCATCGCCTATTGCCAACCTTCCTCGACGCTCGAGGCTGGAGCCTGCACAAGTCTCATGCAGCCACTTCCCCCCTCTTCTCCCTCCTGCTTCTGTCCATCCTCACAGCTCGCCGTGTCCTTTTTTGTCCCATTGCCGTGTCTGCGACTGCTTTTGCGCAAACCTATCTTGTTTGGTCGTCATCTTCTCGCGCCAGTTCCGGCTGCGGGGGCCTAAGCTCCGCCAACTGCCGCGCCAGCGCCATGCATCAGCCTTGCAATCAATCCAATTTTAACCCCATACACTGCCAGAGCCTTAGGGAAACACTTTTTTCCTCGCGCTAGCCCTGGGCCGTTTCGCCCACCCAATACACCGTAACACACGCCAAACAGGCGTTCCTGAAGCCAGTGTTGCAAATGCCTTTTTTTTTGCTCCTCACTCATGATGCTGAGGCACGAACAGGGAGGGATCCACGGCACGGCAACAACGGATGTGAGATGAAGCGAGCCACCACAGTATTGCCGGCCAACTGACACCAAGCTTTATCGCCCAGTGTGACTCGCCCAATCACACCGCCTTGCCGCCTGCAAATCACGCAGGCTAATATACCATTGATTGATTGATTCCATCTGCTTTACTTCACACCTTAGCGTCCACAATCACAGCCCTCTTTCCCAAACAATCCAAGAGAAACACTTACAAAAACAGTGCCACACTCAATTGTGGATGCAGCAGCCACTGCAATAACCCACAACCCGCGCCACACTGCTCGACACTGAGACGCTCTCGTCATCCCCTCATGACTAGCCTTCTACCTCTTTCCTTGCTGACGACGCACATGTGGCCCTTGTCGTGGCCGACAGCTGCTCCCACATGATTTCTGGTCAAGATGCTCCATCGCTCCGATAGTATTATGCAGTATCCCATGCCTATACGGCCAGCTCTTCATCACTGCCACGGGGAAAAAAATCCAATTCGAGTAGAAGCAGCCCCAATCGAACTCGGTGTACACCGCATGGAGAGGGAGCGGTGTGCCGGATAGGGAAAGGCCTTTGGTTGCTCTGGTGGCAAGCGCACAATTACCCAGCTAGTGAAGAAGAATAGAGTGGTTAGAGCGTCAAGTTTCAGAGTCGAATTGGTTCATCCTGTGAGACTAGATGCTTTGTGAGATACTGAAAAGATAATTCCTATGGCATTGAGCGAGTAGCAGCGGCTCATGCTTGTGATAGAGAGCGAGCGCATACATTCATACATACCTAATGACATGATCTTTGCTCGATTGTGCATACATGGCATAAGTAGTACACAACCACTTCCTTGTCCATGAACCTGAGGTCTGTACCGCTGACGTGAGCAAGACTGTGGTTCATGCAGCTGTCTTCAAAAGAGCAACGTCAATGTGTATCGTATTCGACTTTGTAGCTAATCTTGGCATCGCACTACTCAACAGCGCTTGAACGTACTAAATGCAGTCTGACAGCCCTGACATTCAACTTACTAGTACTTTGGCTCCGGGTAATTCTTTAAATATTACCATCTTCTTGTCATAAACAACTCGACTTTGTCGCCTGTGTCCGTTGGAGCCTCATAGCGGATTGACATATGTGTTCGTGTGTGTGTGAGAGCGTCGAGAGTGCTTTCCCTATGCAGGTAAAGATATTCTTCTGCTCCGGCTTGCCGTATCCTTAGACTCGGTCATACTGGAATTCGACATCTAGCTCTTTCCACCAACGGCGCTGGGAAAGGGTATGCCACCTGGTATACATTGCTATGCTGTAGTTCAACCATCTTGTGCCTCTGCAATGTTCAATTTCACTGTTGGAAATTCGCAACATCTCTGTCAGCGTCACTGATGGTCAAGCGGCGCAGAGTCCAACTCTCGTAACTCTTGTCTACTCGATTATAGTGTTGTCATCATTTTGGAAGGGAAAGCATATTTCCGTCGTATGTTTTCTGAGAATGTTATATCCAAATCGCTGGGTCCTGGGCACAACACAAGGCAGACATATTCCTGGTTGGGATCGGTGTTGATATCGAAAAAAGGGTCCTTCTTCAAGAACCCTAGTCTTGGCAAAGTGTCCGTCAGTACAAACGGTAAGCCTCGATGCAGATCCGGTTGACCGACGATATAAAAAATGCTGCTAATCGTTGTACGGTAAGTAGCAGAGGGCGATTCAACGTATTCGATGTGAAAAATCCAAATGCGTACTTTGCGTTTATATATGTTTGGGAGATTGATACCAAGAGATTGGCTCACGCGATTATCATGCGCAAACCTGCTCAACCCCCAGTACGTACGTACTGTGTACTGCTTACCATGCGCATCTAGCTGCACTGCGTATGGCATCGACGAGATCTCCATCTATTGAGATGAGCATTGTCAGATCATCTCTAATCTAGATTCTTCAGTCTGCTGCACTACACTTAGTGGCTCTTGCTCAGAATATCTGGTAAAGACCCTGGTCGGTTTCCTTAGGCGAAGCTTTGACTGGGTAAAAGTAGCTTTCCACACACACACACACACACACACACACACACGCGCGCGCGCGCACGGATAGAGGATGAAGTCTAGAGATCAACTGGTGTGACGACAGGAATAACAATTGATTCTCACTAAAAGTGTTTCGTATCTGAAGCAATATTGGAGGTTCGTGTTTGTGCCTGACAGCGCATGAGGTGGTGCGTACGAGGTGGTGTGCATGTGGGCGGCGTAATCGGTCTACTGCAAGCAGGCGCAGCGCATCTTGGCCGTCGCTCGCAGGTTATGACAGAGACAAGTTCGGGGCAAGTTCGTCAGAGTTGCAAGCGTAATGGTGGGCGCAAGTAGGAAAAGATCATCAGGGCCTTGGACGTTGCCATGCATGTGTTGCGGGCCAGAGCCGTCGAATCCAGCGGTGAACCAATCAGGCTTTACGTCACCGTGCCAACGAATCCAGCCTGGGCAGAGACACCACAGCCGCACCGGCCGCGCGCCCATCTACACATCGACCTTGGCCAAACCGCACCACCTGCTGTCCATATTCCTTCCCGCTACTGTCAATTGTGTGCCGCTTAGCGCACCCATTGTTCTGTCTTCCCACTGCTCTTCCGCAACTTGTCCTGTGTGCTTGTCCGCTCCCCCAGCCATCTCCATATCGATAAATCGCTCGTTCTCCTGCCACACCGCAGCCTTTACTGGCGCAAGTCGCATCTCTTCTCCCGCACAACGCTCGCTCAGTCCACGACATCACCCTCTCGAAAATGCGTGCCGCCTTCGCCCCGCTGCTACTGGCACCGCTGGCAGCCCTCGCCGCACCCGATCTTGTCGCCGACTTTGAGCCCGCCATCGAGGGACTACCGAACAAAGTATACGACTCGATGCCCACGGCGCCGGCAGATGTACAACCCGAGCTCCTCAAAAGACAGGGCAACGCATGCGCAAACAACTATTTCGACTGCGCTCGCCTGGGCGCTCCGGGCCTCTGCTGCCCCCGAACGGCAGTGTGCTCCGCCGACCAAGCCGGCCATGTAGCATGCTGTCCTCAGGGCGCTGCATGCACCGGAGCTCTTGCCGCCCCAACAGCCAACCCCACGGCAACTACGTCAGTGCCATTTGTCATCGCCAGCACAACCACGGGCGGGCCCTTCGTGCAGCAGACGAACGGCGCAAACCACGGAAGCACGGTACAGAACCAATTCTACCCTTTCCCGTACATACCGACGACTTATCAAAACGCAGCTGCCTGCTCGTCCGCTTATACAAGCTGCCAAAGCGATGCTGCAAGCTGTACAAGTGCTCTTGCCAATGGCGCCCCGGGCGTAACCGTTTCCGCCCCCAACGGCGGCGCTACCATTACCGCCATTCCGAGCGTCGGTCTCTCGTCTGCACAGAGCATTTGCTCAAGCTTGAGTAGCTTGGGCTGCTCCCAGTTGACTGTCGAGGCTTGTCGTGCGTTTGACGGTAATGGAAACGCTGCATGGAGGGCACCTTGCCGCGATTACCTCATGACTGCTGGAGTTGCCCTCGGCATAGCCGGTCAGCTTCTCACATAATTTGCGGTTTCTAAAGCGAGAGATATACAGTCTAGTCACTTTCGATTCTAATGTGGATACATAATGGCTGGAATGTGGATGTGGATTTTCCTTTTTCAAAATACTTGTCAACAGACTGGGAACAGAGTTGGTTTCAAAAAAACTAATAACTCGTGCTTCGGCACTCGAGGTCATGTGGTTTTTTTCGCTCTTTGTTTCCGATTTTGTTTCTCTCTGTCTCCTTCCTCTTTTTGGCATTCTTTTTGGCGTTTTTTTATGGAAGCGACTTTCTCCCTCAGCGATGTTTTCATGTGCCAATTGACAGATACGAAGTTCACAAGAGAGTGAAAGAGAGAGAGAATGCAGCTTATGCCTTTTGTCGCCGTATATATATGTACTGCATGAGTGGTTTTTTGTAGATATGTGCACAATCAAAATGTTTATCCATCTATCTTTTTACTCGGATCTGATGATGTCATGACGAAGGAAGATTGTGTAACTGTTTTCTGCTTGTGTCATTTTTGATCCGGTGGCGATGGCACCAGAGATATGTACGTACATTCATCAGTCCGAAGCCATGAAGGATATGTATCGAGATGTATGTTCCAAAAGTAAGAAAACGGGACTAAATACACAAAGTAGTTACTATACTTGAAATTTCTTCGTACAATGTATAATGGTATCACAATATGAACATCAAGTACTTTTCCATCCCTTTCCCACTATATACATACACACCGATGCAACCACCCATAAGCTAAATCGCAGTATAAACCCCACATCACCCTACTCATACACACATCCACCCCTCAAAGCCTCTGAACCGGCTCCACCCTCGCCGCAACAACCCCATCAATCCTCTCAAAACTACTCTTCCGACTCACTTCCTCGCCATTGCCAAAATCCTTTTGTTTCAACTCCCAACTCCCAATCCTTTCATGCCCCCTTTTCGCATCCGCACCCGCCGCACCCTCACTAGTAAGTCTCAAATCGGCATCGGAAGCAAGTTTCGCCACGCCCTTGAAACCTCCTAATCCCCTTCCCTTAGCACTACCATCGTTGTCATGATTGACGCTGCGTTGCGGCCGGTGCACGCGCACACCGCCAAACACCATGACGAGGGCGAAAACAATGGCAGCGACGACGAGCGTGACGACGGCGCCAATGATTCCGCCTACGACGGGTGAAAGGCGGGATTTGAGTTCGCGGATGGAGGAAGGGGAGGAAGAAGGTAAGTCATCGAGACTCTTTTTTGCTTCGGCGCCCCAGCAGAATAGGCTGCCGCTGTTGCATGTGCGGCACCAGTCCGATATGCCGGATACGGCCATTGCGCTGAATTGGCGCTCGAATTCGGTCCAGGACATGTCTGTGTTTGAGGGGCCGTGGTTGAATAGAGGGTATGCGACGAGTTGTTTGTCATCTGTGGTGGCGTTGTGGAAGGAGAAGCGGACCCAGAGGTTTTCGGGGTTGGGGTTCTGGTCTTTGGTTGTGCTGAAGAGCTCGAAGATGAGGGAGGAGGCGTAGGAAGGGATGGATTTGAAAGACGGGGATTTGGTGTCGAGGTTGAGGAGCGAGATGAGACCTAGCATTGCGTCTTCCTCGCCAAAGTAAAAGGTTAGGCGCGGGGATGGGGTGCTCGAGTTGCTTGGGCTGGTTTTATCCGGGACTTGGAGTTTGAAGGTGTTGAGGATGGAGCTGGCGAGTGTCTTGCCTCCGATGGCTTGGTAGTTTGCATCCGTTGATAGGTCGGATGCGTTGCCGTAGAGGTGCCAGGCAACTTCGTCGGCAAGATGGCTGAGCTGATCATAGGCACCAGTGTAGTCAGAGTCGTTTGCTGATAGGGCCTTGTAGACGCTGGAGTTGTGCGAGTATTGGTAAGAGATGTAGTCGGATATCTCAAGAGCCGAGCGAGCATTACTATTGACACTGTCAGCTTCTCTGTGTAGTAGATACGAACTTATGTAATGCTTGAACTCACAAATATGCCTCGGGAAGTGTGCCTTCCAGCCAGTCTATGTTCAATTTCTTGAACAAATCGGCATTGGCCGCCTCCGTTTCCTTGAACTTTTCTGTTTCGAAAAAGTTCAGCGCAGCTACTTGCGCAAGAGGACAGTTTTGCGATCCAGAAACGAATCTTGAGTCTGGGTCTTCCAGTGCAGCAGCTTGGATACCAGCATACTGGTATCCGTTGAGCGGGTAGTCAACCTGGGTGCCATCTGCAAGGCGGCTAGCGACTTGTCCGGTTCCGTTGGAATTGCTGTTCGGAGGATATAGTCCCTGCATAAATGCCTGTGCAGAAGAAACAAGGTACGGTTTTTCCAGAGTTTGAACTCTTATCTGGTCATTGTCTATGACATCGACTGACATTCCTGCAACATGCTCTACACCAAGCTTGTTTGGCGAGTCGCCAGCAATGTATCTTGTTCTGAAGTTTTCTCCGAGCGTGTACATTTGTTGGGCGCCTAGCGCCGTCAGGACCTGGGTATTGTTTCGTAGAATGGGTGTCCGTTCTCCAGTTCGAATAAAGGCGAAGGAGGCAAGCGTGTAGTGAGTACTATCATCTGAAGGAGCCTGGGCTACGACAAGCCCGGCCGAAGCCACAGCTGCAACCGAAATACGCACGAGCATGCTGACAGCTTTTTTTTTGAATTTGTATAATCTAGTACCAGGGACAAGCTTGAGCATAGGCACTGGGATTGCATCTTTATTTATTCTTAATGAATGCGGCACAGGCAACTAGCTGCATATCCACCTTCAAGGCAAACCGGCAACTAATTAGGCTACCCGCCAGAAGAAACAAGCCACAGGCTCGTAGCTCCCCAATTACGGCGGTGACTAGCGGCCTAAAGAAGAAGTAGCGTAGAATGAAATCCCATCTATTTACGCGCTGCATGCCTGAGTGGGGCGCATTGCGGCGTATTGTCCCACCCTGCAGCAATAGTGTTTACTGTGTCGACTAAAAACCAATGCGCAGGCCAATAACTTCGACTGTACATCGCTCAACCTCGACAGATGCACGCGCGAGAAAATTGCATGGCGTGGTGTTTATGGGCTTCCAAATCAGCCAGATTGCATGCATTTCAGCATCATGAGAAATGATATGACTGTTTCCCCTTGAAGGATCCCGCTGGACTGTCAAACGTGGTGGGTCGGGGCCGAGTAGCAGTGCAGTGGTTAGTGTCTGCTGGTCCTAAGCTGTGATTGACTGTTCTCATATAAGGCCATGGCCGCCATACCGTATGTGGCTACTGCTCCATGTAAGTGAACGCTTCTTGACAGCATCACCGACCACCGGTCAAAGGAAACACGCCATGTCTTCAGGTACAATTCAAGTCACGGCACATTGGAATTACTATTTGTCGCACGTGGACGGGAGGTAACCACAAATGTACATTGCATGCAGCCCAGCCGTCGACTATTTGACCTTGCGCAGGACGCCTTCTATGGATGCATGTGCATGTGCATGCGGTGTACTCATGACAAGCTTTACTGGTGTGAAAAGGGTGGAGTTTAAATGTAGAAGCGGCTCATCTCAACCTAATTTTCAACACGGTCCAACCCACACTTGGGCAAGGCTGGACCTGTCATTGAATTGAGGCCTCCCACTAACCTCGCCACAAGCTGCCGATCCACCCGGCTTAAAGAACTCTTCTCGCATAGCAAACTCAGTTACTTGTTTGTTTGATATTAAATAAGATATCTCTGCCAACGACTGGCAAGTATTGCTACAGCGGCCTTGCGATGCAGTTCAAGGCCTTTGTCCACCGCGCTCAAAACGCCTATTTCGGTCTACTATCAAGCGACTAGAACCGGACATACCCTTGGCTTTTTGTAAAGCACTACTCTACAAGCTAACCTCAACACGGCCCTCGGCACCTGGCGCACCACCAGACTGCAGCGAAGGCAGCAGGTAGGTGATATCATCCCAAGGATGCCTGTAGAGGCCAGTGCGCAGCCTCTTCTGGTCGAGGAAGTGAGCAATCAGACCGATACTTCGGCCGAGAACGAAGAGACCGTTGAGTACACCCATCTTCAGGTAGTCCTCAGCCTCTTCGTTGGAGAAAGCACCACCGTTGCGGACAAGGTCAACAAAGCAGACAGCAATGCAACCGTCAACGTTGAGAATCAGGTTGTCCTTCTTGGACGTTGTGACTGACTCGACGGCAAGAGCGTAGTCGAGCAGCTTGGTGCTGGGGAAGTTCTTCTTGACGTACTCCTTGACGAGCTCGACACGAAGATCGGGGTTGTTGCGGGACTTGATCCTGTGGCCAATACCGGGGACTGGGCAATGTTAGCTATTGCACTCACAAATCTCTTCCCAAAGTCACTTACTCAGCTTGTTCTCTTTCCTCATTGTGTCAACAAAGTCACGAGGGCTGAGACCCTTGTCAAAGGCCTTGCTGAACTCTTCAGCAGCACCGTCAAGCGCACCACCGAAGCGCGATCCAATGGTCAAAAGACCAGAAACCAAGGCACTGATGAGATCCTTGCCGGCACGTGTGGTGATGATGGTGTTCATGGCACCAGAGACGGCGGGACCGTGATCGGCAGTCAACATGAGCACCATCTCGAGGAAACGGCTAGCGTAGTTGGGCAGACGGCGACGGAACCAGAGGAGCGACATGACACCACCGATACCAATCTCCTCCTTGAAGACGTCAGAGATGGGCATACCAGCGTAGAGCAGCTCCTGGCCACGGTCATCGGAAATGGTGGAAATGAAAGCAGCAGGCTTTCGGATGAGACCGAGTTCCTGTGCCCATGAGTAGTCAATGGGGATCTTGGGAACAACGGGCTCGGGCTTGGGAACAATGGTTCCGTCCTTGACCAGCTTCTGGTAGACCTGGGCAAGAGTGTTGGGCATGTCCTCAAAGGTCTCTGGCACGTAGATACCAGCTTCCCTCATGGTCTTGTTCTTGGTGGCCGCAGTCTCGAGCTGAGAGTTGGCGAAAGAACCAGCGTGACCAAATTGCACCTCGGTCTTGAGCATACCGGCAACGGTACCAATAGCCCAAGCAACAATGGGCTTGGTGACCTGGCCAGACTTGACGGCCTCAATGACGCGGTATTCCTCAACACCACCGACCTCACCGAGCAGCACAATGATCTTGCAGTCGGGGTCGGACTGGTATCGGAGAACGTGGTCAATGAAAGTAGTACCGGGGTACCTGTCACCACCAATGGCAACACCCTCGAGCACACCATCGGTAGTGTTGGCAATGATGTTGTTCAGCTCGTTGGACATACCTCCAGACTTGGAGACGTATGAGACGGAGCCGGGGCGGTAGAGCTTCGAGGCAACAATGTTGTCCATCATACCACCAGTGTTTCCAATCTTGAACGCACCGGGCTTGATGCCACCAACGGTGGCGGGGCCGATAATGGTAATACCCTTCTTCTGGGCAACGTGGAGAATCTCGCGAGCACGCTAACCAATGTCAGTTTTTGCTCCATTTTCCAAGATGCAAGAATTGTCCCGGGGACTTACGCGCTCGGGAACACCCTCGGCGATGATGGCAATGCACTTAATCTGGGGGAATTCCATCAACTCCATGGTGGATTGGTAGACGGAGCGCGACGAGGCAAAGTTGACGACGGTGTCAACATCGCTGTGCTTGCCAACGGCCTTCTCGACGGTCTGGTATACGGGCAGCAGCGTCTCGCTGGTTCCCCAGTACCTGGTTGTTGTCAGACGAGCAGTCACACCAAAGTGGGACGATTGCTTGGCACGCACATTTTGCTAACGAACTGGCCGCCGAATGTGTAGATGATACCGGCGACCGAGGGCTGCTTGCGCTTGCAGATGAAGTCGAAGTCGAGCATGCCCTGGACGGCACGGGGCTGCAGTCCGCTGTTGCCGGCATGTTAGAGAGGTGCTCGGCTGCATTGGGGGCAGGGCGGGGGTGTGTTTTCTTACTAGACGAAGCATCGTGTCCTCGGGTGGAAGAGGGTATGGGCGGCCGGAGGGCTCAAGGGCCTCGAGGGGGCGGCAAAGCGACGGATGTTGTCGTTGGCCGCCTGGGCAGGCGCTGAGGAGGACATGGTGGCCGTGTGTGTATGGGAGCGTCACTTGTCGAAGGGAGGCTTCGGGGAATTTCTGGGGAGGGCAGAGGGTCAGTCGGGCCCAGGCTCTTGTATGTATGGAGTGCAGCCGTGGACAGTTAGGCGCGGCGGCAATGGCTGGCGGAAGGGATCGCAGAGGAGGGAGTTTGCGATGGGGGAAAAAATGCAGCAGGCTAGGTGTAGGGGCCAGACAGGCACGAGGGGAATAGAAGCGGAGCGGAGGGGATCGAGAGGGGAACTGACCTTATGGGTGCAATGCCGGGCGAGGGGCAGTGCGGAAGATGCTTGGACAATTTAGGAGAAGGTTGCGAGGAGAGAACAACGTTTGTGGCCGATGGTGTGGGCGCCTGCTCTGTTGGTCTGCTGGCGGTGTTGAGCTGGAGACTGAGCTGCACAAACTAAATCGCTGCGGCGCTAGGCCCAAGACCCGAGCGGTGAACGGGGACCCGAATGTCTTGCTTGTCGTTGCCAACGCCGCCCCTCGGAGTCGGGACAACCATTGCAATTCGCACGGAAAGGCAACCACCAGCCATTGTCTCCGGCGCCCGCTGCCATAGTCCGCCTCCAAGGGGAAAAGTCCGCCTGGTGGGCAAAGTCCGCCCCAAAGCCGTCGGGATTGCGCTGCTTTCGGGTAGTTACCATGTTGTCGAGGGGCACAGACGCCCTCCCGCTGTTCCTGTGGCCATGGTGGGGTGGGTCGGCGGTGATAGGCCAGCAACCCGCCGAATAGCCTAGCCCTGCATTTGCCTGCACCCTCCCAAGCTCAACACGCAAGGAAAAAACACCAGACCGCCTCGCAAGCCTCGACTGCCCGCCGTCTGACCATTGCCCTTTTTGCCATCAATTCTTTCTGATTCTTTCTGCTCCTGCTGCCCCCTGTGTCCAACCACCCCCAACAAATATAGGTTCGTGCCGCCAGCCCCGCCCTGCCAGTTTGCATCTTGTCGTCCCGGCCCCCTCACCATCGTTGTCCGAAGTCGTCGCTGTCGTCGGACATTGCCCAACGCCCCATTTCTCACCCCGACATTGCTGCCAGCATTGGCTCTGCTCTTCTCTTGCTCCTCCTTCCTTGCCATATCTCCTTGCAGTCCCTTGCCTCGCCCGCAACCTGCTCCTTCTTCTCCTCTTTTCTCTCCCATCCATACTCACCACCTCTAGTGCAGTCTGACCCAGCTTCACAATGTCAGCAAAGTCCATCCTCGAGGCCGACGGCAAGGCCATCCTCAACTACCACCTCACCCGCGCCCCGGTCATCAAGCCCACTCCTCTGCCTGCCCAGGCTACACACAACCCTCCCCCCAAGCTTGCATCGCTGTACTTCCCCGCCGACGAGGATGTCAAGGGCATCCTCGACCAGGCAGAGGCTACATACCCATGGCTGCTGACCCCCGGCTCCAAGTTCGTTGCAAAGCCAGATCAGCTCATCAAGAGGCGAGGCAAGAGCGGTCTGCTGGCCTTGAACAAGACCTGGCCCGAGGCGCGTGAGTGGATCGAGGCGAGGGCAGGAAAGGAGCAGCGTGTCGAGACTGTCGATGGTGTCCTGAGACAGTTCTTGGTCGAGCCCTTTGTCCCCCATCCCCAAGACACCGAGTACTACATCAACATCAACTCCGTCCGAGAGGTACGTTCACCGTGTTTCTAATTTTTTTTCTTCGTCTCTTTTCTTCATTTCTTTACTTCGAGTCGTTTCAAGTCGGTTTGTGCGAGAACGCCGCCTGGCACAGTGCCAGGTGTGGAAAAGACATGTTTGGGTGTGCTGGGCGTAAGCTGCGCAAGAGCGTGCGGTGCGGGTAGGCTGGCTCAAGCACACGGGCGTACCGCCTGGTTTTGTTTGAAGGCGGGCCGGACGAAGGGAACACTCACCGACCCACTTCTGCAAAGCACCTACTCCTTTGCGATGCGCACGTCCACTTTCACATGTCAATTCTCCAGGCGCTTGCAGCGTATTACGCCCCTCTACCGGGTTTTATCATTCCAGGCCCTTGGTGTTGCGGCTCTTGCCAGCTGCATTTGTGTGGGCCACTGCGCGATCTTGCCAATCCTGCCAATCTTAGCCCGATCTAGCCGCTAACATCTGCACTTGATAGGGCGACTGGATCCTCTTCACCCACGAAGGCGGTGTCGACGTTGGCGATGTTGACGAGAAGGCAGAGAAGCTTCTCATCCCCGTCGACCTCAAGGAGTACCCTTCAAATGAGGAGATTGCCGCTACTCTCCTGAAGAAGGTTCCCCAGGGTGTACATAACGTCCTCGTTGACTTCATCTCAAGATTATATGCCGTCTACGTCGACTGCCAGTTCACGTAAGCTATCTGTCTGCGGCGCCTACTACTTGCCACTAATGCACTGCTGCAGCTACCTCGAGATTAACCCCCTCGTCGTCATCCCCAACGAGGAAAAGACATCAGCTGAGGTTCACTTCCTTGATCTTGCTGCCAAGCTCGACCAAACTGCTGAGTTCGAGTGCGGTGCTAAGTGGGCTATTGCCCGTAGTGCAAATGCGCTCGGAATAGCTGCTGCTCCCGCAAAGGATGGTAAGACTACCATCGATGTCGGCCCCCCAATGGAGTTCCCTGCTCCTTTCGGTCGTGAGATGAGCAAGGAGGAGGCATACATTGCCGAGATGGACGCAAAGACTGGTGCTTCTCTCAAGCTGACCATTCTCAACGCCACTGGCCGTGTCTGGACCCTAGTTGCTGGTGGTGGTGCCTCCGTCGTCTACGCCGACGCTATCGCCTCTGCTGGCTTCGCTAGTGAGCTTGCCAACTACGGTGAATACTCTGGTGCCCCCACCGAGACCCAGACCTTCCACTACGCCCGTACTGTCCTTGACCTCATGCTCAGGGCACCTCAACACGAGGAGGGCAAGGTTCTCTTCATTGGTGGTGGTATTGCCAACTTCACCAACGTTGCTTCGACCTTCAAGGGTGTCATTCGCGCTCTGAGGGAAGTCGCTCCTCTCCTCATTGAGCACAAGGTCCAGATCTGGATCCGTCGTGCTGGTCCCAACTACCAGGAAGGTCTCAAGAACATCAAGAGCGTCGGCCAAGAGCTCGGCCTCAACATGCACGTTTACGGCCCCGAGATGCACGTGTCGGGTATTGTGCCCTTGGCTCTGATTCCCGGCAAGACAACGGACATTAAGGAGTTCTCTGGTTAAGCGCGTGCTTTGTATATTAGGGTCGCGGGTGTAAATTGGGAACTGCTAAAGGCTCATGATGATGGCTAGACAAAGAGTTGATGTTTGACAACTGTGCACGGCGTGAAGAGTGCTGTGGCCAAGCCAGTGTTGCTTTGCCTGGCGTATATGCCCGATGCATATGGTTGTTCAACCAAAGGAATATAACATTTAATAACTTCCATTGTGTGTTCTTCCCTCTTTCTCTACATGTGCTCCATCTATGATTAGTGATGATGCAAAAATGGAGTCATGATGGATGATGGATGTGGTAGTTTGTAGAGTGACAATGTTCTGTCGTCAGCTGAAGTGAAGTTGATTAGTGGATAGACAAGGTGTGCTTGATTGGCTATTTTCCTTTGTCGGGTTTGCAAGTATTTGTAGGTAATGTGGTAGAGAGAGAGTGTGTGTGTGTGTGAGTGAGTGAGTGAGTGAAGGAGTAGAATGCAACAAAAAAAGACAAAAACAAAAATATCAGTCGATACACCAGCCCGCCAAGCCACATTCCAACCCCAATAAGAGTAATCCAGCACCGCCGTCCCATGGTGAACACCAGACTGCAGAATTTCTTCCCTCGTCAAGTTGCGTTCATTGCTTAGGTCCCTCCAGCATCACTGGTTACCCGAGTGAGTGAATAAAAGGACACCACGAGACTCGAACTGGGCTCCTGCTGAGGTGGAGACAGGAAGGTGGATGGGGATGACGGTGTACCTTCTGATGAAGACCCGTTACAGGTGGCGAGTTGCGGAATCAGTAACTTTATGATGATGTGTTTTAGGGTGAATACGATAACAGCTAGGGAAGAGGAAAGGTGGTACAGTGGTGTCTCTGATAAGCTGATAATGGAAGTGGGGAAACTGGATTGCGGGGGCGCGGTGCTTGGGACGACGGGTTTGAGGGCTTATCTTTCCCCCTCTCCCTCCCCTCTTTACCCACTTTATCTTGCGTGGCTGCCAACATTACATACACACACTCAGATTCTCATACACGCTGTGTATCGTAATTCTTCAACATGCTGAAAATTTCAATGCAAAACTATCAAATGAGGGGTTTAACCAAAAGACCAGATCAGGCCAGACCAGATGGATACAATGCACATCGACAAGATAAAATCACGTAGGAGCAATGACGCGAGAAACCCAATGAAGCACAATGACAGAGACAAAAAACTCCCTTCGCCATGCATAAAAACAATAAACAGACAAACAGGCAATGGATAAGGAAAATGAGATGTGTCTAGGGTGTTATACAGCAATGCCCTTTCGCTTCCAACCACCAGGGCCTCTCCATGCCCAGAGGAAAAGGCCCATAGCGAACCAAACACTAATAGTCATGGCCCAGAAGGTGGGCGCATAGCATGCCTTGCCATGGCAAAGAACGTCTTCTGGGTCTTTTTCAACACCAGCCTCGGCACTGTTTGCGGCTTTCTGGTACACGGTAGCGTATACGGCGCCCCAGAGGGTCGCGCCTGCAGCAGGCGTCATGGCCAGAATGCCCCAATTAGTTCCAAAGTTCTCGACGCCCCAGACGACAGAGACAACAATGGGAGTGAGGGAAAACACGGCGCCATAGCCCGCACCGATGAGGGCGGAAACAACCGCGAAGCGAGAGGCGTGGTTCTGGACCCAACCAGTTGCAAGCAGGAGCTGTCCGAGGGAGAGGAGGAAAGCGAATGCTACAAGGAAAGTAATGCGAGACACGGTGAACTTTCGGGGCTGCTCAGGAGGCGGCAGGGACGACACAGAGTTTGCGACTGACTCTGGGTTGCGGCGATGCTGGTGCGACTGTGCGACAGGAGCAAGGATGTCAGAGAGTGTGCCGGTAGCCAAGCGAGCGAGGGTCGAGGTAATGGCGACAATCGACACGTGGGTGGCTGGTGAGGTATTGGTTGCGACGTTAGCAGGTGTGAGTGTCTCGATAATGGTGCCTAGGTTGTTGATGAAGGCCTCACCGGGTCCAGTCACGAGGAAGAAGCCAGCTGCCAGCCACCACATGGTCGGGTCCATGATGAAAAGACGCGTTTCTTCGTTTAGAAGCCACGTCTTCTTGCGGGCCTCCTCTTCTGCCTTTGCTTTCAGACGCTCGGCTTCAGACTGTAGGAAGTCAAAGGTCGAGTCAGACAGGTCCTGCGTTTCCATGGTGCCGTAGCCATGGTGCTGTGCAGCTTGGTGAAAGAAGCCATCACGCTGTAGAAGACCCGATCTCTCGAGCTCGTCAACAGCCTCGTCGATCATCTCTTCCTCGTCGACGATGCGTAGAGCGAAGAAGCCGACAGTTCCGACACAAAGGAGCAGGATGCCCAAGAAAAGGAAGAAGCGGAAGACGTCGACATCTCCCCTGGTTCCATCGGCGTTCTTCTCGTACAACAAGCGGCTTCCAACCTGGCTTTGCCACATGCCGCTCAGTCCAAATGAGGCAATGGGTACCGCCAAAGCCACACCTTTGCTATTACCACGGCCAAAGTTCTTTGCGCATGTCGTGACGGCAGATAGGTACATGCAACTCGTGCCCATGCCGACAAAGGCAAAAGCCAGGATCATGACACCAAAGGGCCATCCATGACCGCCAGCTGCAGGCGGCGGGCCGCTCCGGTATGCAAATGCAGCCAGAAAGTAGCCAGCGCCAAAGAGGACACCCGCGAGACCGGCGGGAACACCAGGGCCCAGACGATCGCAGAGGTATCCAAAGATGGGGACGAGGAGGTACAGGCCGAGCTCGGCCCCAATGGAGACGGCGTTGACCTGAACTTGGGTGTAATGCAGCTTGGACTGGAACAAATGTCCATAGAGAGAGAAGGCGGTGATGCTGCCGGCGCAGAGGCAGATGACGATGGCCCAGACAAAGCTGAGCCAGCGAAGTACGGCGCGCTGCATCTTGACGCGGTCTTGTTCGTAGATGCCCTCGGCAACCTGTTCAAAGAAACTACCGGCGTAGCTGGTGCCCTGGCTGCGTCGTTGTGACTCGGTGTCGCTGTCGGGGGCTAGGAGAGGGCGACGCGCGGGGTTTGAAGGATAGTCGAGCTTGTCGATGGTGGTGATGCCATTACCGCTATGCCGCTTGGAGGTCGGGGGTGACATGGGGGACGCGCGGTACGTGTGACGGGGTAGCGTATGGCGTGGATCGCAGTGGCATGGCCTCGCCCCGGCGGGAATATATGGCGAGCGCCCTTTGTTGGGGGCCTCTGGCAAAGGTATAGATAGTGCACAAAGGGCAGCCGGCCGTGTTCCGCGAGACCAGCGGTCAGTCGGCGGCACTTGGACTGCACGTTGGTGTTGTCGCGCGAGGTAGCTTGCACGCCATACCGCCCAGGGAGTGACGCTGCAGCCAAACGACCGGGGCCGCTAGCCGTGGGACCGGGAGGTGGCAGCAATTCGCAATTCCAGTGCAAAGAAATACCCTCCCAGCAGAGCAACCAGCAAACTCCACGTCGCCCACCACCACCCGCCCCCCATGGCGCCCCAGCACGCCCTCGTCAGCTTCTCCCCCGTAGAGCTGTTCTTTTTGCGCAGGGCCCTGACACAGACGCCCCCCATCCGCCGCGATGTCACCAAAGGGCCCAGCGACTTTCGCTCCATGCGCGCAGAGTATGACGTCTTGCCCACTGCAAACGGAAGTGCGCGCATTGCCCTCGAGGACGGCACAGAGGCCCTTGTCGGCGTCAAGGCCGAGGTGGAAAAGACGAGCCAGCTGCCGACCCTGGGCGAGCCAGAAGATGTAGACATGGGCGACGGCGCCGACGAGAACACGGCCAAGGGCCAGAATGCGTGGGTCGACATAACCGTCGAGATACCGGGCTTCCGAGAGGACGATGCCCTGCCCGTGTTCCTCGCTTCAATGCTCTCTGAGAGCCTGCTTGCGAGTGGCGAGCTCAAAGACCGGCTCTACATCAACAGGCGCTTTCACTGGAAGCTCTACATCGACGTAAGGAGCCATACACACCCCATGACCCCACCACAAACTTTCCCTCTGACACATGCCAGATCCTCATGCTCTCGCCGCCCCTCTCCTACCCGCTTGCCATGCTTTCCATGACCTCCCACCTTGCCCTTCTTACCACACGCCTCCCCGCGCTCAAGTCGGAAAAGGACGAGGATCCGCTCTTTGACGACGACTGGGACGCAGCCGTTCCCCTGTACCCCAAGCAGGCAGGAACAAACAAGACTTCGCCTCAACTAGGGAAGCCACCCGTCATCGTACTAGCCATGGCCGTTGGCGCAAACATCATCTTCGACCCGGCCCCGGAGGAGCTAGCAGTCGCAGACGCTGTCCTTGCCGTTGCATGCACAAATTCGACAAACTCCGCTACGGGTGCGCGCATCGTCTCGATACGCACCATTGACCCTCCTTCCCATCTTACACCACCAGGTGTGCCCAACTCGATGAACACTGCCACTGGCGGTACTGCTCCCACGTCGACTGCCGACGCCCTTACGCAGCGCGAGCTGCTGGCGACATCAGGCGTATGGACACCACCTCGGGGCGGCATGAAGAGAAGTTTGATTGCGCAGGTGACCAAGATGGTAGTAGAGAATGGCGGGGTTGCTGAAGAGGTCATTGGCGCATTGGCAGCCATTGAAGTTGGCTGAAGAGAGTCGAGTGAACATTGCGCACAAAAACGCCCCACCAACACCTTGGGTGGGGATGATCTCTCAACGACTTCATACCAGCAACAAGACCATGCGTCTGGAAACCAGACTAGGCATGGACACAGCAAGATGTTCCAAAAGTCCGACATGAAGTTAGTTTCAAGCTGGGCAGGCTTTTTACGTCGCTCGACAATTGCTCGACCAAGCCAAGCCATCCTTGTTACCAGCACAAGGCATTCGCTATGGCCTTAGTCTCGAGCTGATATAATCAGACACGTGTAAATCAGTAGAACCATAGCATATCACCCCGACGGAATTAATCTTGTAACATACGCGAAGACGGAACGTTGGTGTGTTTTCAATGGACAACATCGGCAAAATAAGTGGCACGTTACCCTGGTAGCGTAGCAGAAGAACAAAGCGTCAACCTCACTTTGTGTCATGCATCACAGAAAACCAAGCAAACATGCTGGTCTCCAAAGTGACCCGACTTTGCTTTTCCGGCATCCCCATGCAGTCCGCAGCGCATCAGCCCCTTTGGGCTAGTGTATATGCCATGTCAGCTGCATCCACGTCAATGATTGTTTTCTGAAAGCTTCCATATACACCGACTTCGATACAGTAAACACTCTCTTTTTGGTACGCGTCGACTACCCGTAGGCGCAGAAACATCCCGTTCTCTATACGCAAACAAAGCTCGTCGCACAAACCGGCGCATCCCCACCAGCATCCCGAGAGCGGTACCAGTGACGACATTTCGTGGCTTGGCTGCCTTGTAAGACTAGCCCTTTGAACGACACAACATCCCGAAGCACCATCATTTGAACCCGAACGATTTGGACGGGCCAAAGCAAGCGCCAACCAAGCAATCATGATGGACCTGCAGCACCAGTCCCACATTTCAGCCTTCAGTCGCTTCTCCGATATGCTCAAAGACACGACTACAGGCCGGCGTAAGCCGAATGCCTCGGGGCATTCTGTTCGCAACCCCTCCATGACTGGCCTGCCCTCAGACCCCATAGCAATGTTCACGCGATCTCGCGGCGATTCCGATCCTTCGCGAGATATCCGTAGGAGCAGCGTGGGCAACTACGCCGATCGCATGCGCCAACTCTTCCACCCATCCTCACACCACACGCACCCCCACAAACGCGGCATCAGCGACCTCCCCGCCGAAGTCCTGCAGCACATATTCTTCTACCTCGAGTTCTGGGAGCTCGTCCGATGCCAGCGCGTCTCCAAGTCATGGCGCGCTCTGGTCCCAGGCGACTCACCATTGCTGGCAGAAATGCTGTACCTCAAGCCCTCGCGCAGCCTGCAAATCTACAACCTCGTCCCGACGACGTTTGAATTCGAGGTCCACGTCACGCCACAAAGCGTCGAGTCAGGAGCCCAGCCGCTTGGCACTCGCATTTCAAAAGGCGTCCGCAACGAGATCTCCCTCTCGAGACGCTGTATAGGTCTCATCCGGACGAGTCAGGAAATCGTGTTTCATCCTCTGATCATGGATTTCAACCACTGGATTACGCGCGAGGGTGTTGCCGGCAATACGCACGGGTCTTGGAGGGATATGCTGGTTTCAATGCCCCCGTTGACGGAGCTGACACTGCGCGATGGCGGCCAAAAGAGGGGTGCTGTCAAGGTGCTTAACGTCAAGGGTCATGACGACGGGGTTAAGCTGGGTCAGCTGTTTGATGTTGTACACGATTGGATGCAGAGGAGGATATGAGGAAATGCATGAGGCGTTTGGGTTATTATTACCATGATTTCATTTGGGCGCATTCTTTTTTTTTGAAAAGGACACCGGCTGTCCTGGCTTACCTTCTTCTTCTCACTTGACTTCTGGTAATCAAACTGTAAATGATAGAATTAGCGTACGAGTTTGGAAAACTCGACATGGGGGCGTCTGGATAATAGGTATGTATATACATGAACATAGATAAGGCATATGGTGAGGTACATGGATAATACAAGATAAAATAAACTTGAATAGTTTTGAGAAATGATGGGAGCGCAAATCCCATTTCGTCCACACACACACACACACACACACGAATTGCAACGCTGAACATATGTTTATACTACTACTATTCTACTAGGGTATCTACGCTTCTCGATGCTGTGAAACCAGCGCTGTGCATACAAATCAAATAAATAAAAAAGTTAACCCTTTAATCGCTGCAACAACTTCCTAATCTGCTCTTTAACTTCATCACAGCTCAAACGCTGTTCTTCGTCCCCATTTATCATACCACTGATCAAAGTCTGAACATCCTCACCAACATCCCCATGATTTTGCACAAAATCTCCGGGGAAAAGACCTCGACGTAACTCCGTCAAGGCAGCTATACGTTCCATCCTCGTGCTAAACTTGTGCAGCATCTCAAACGCCACCACACCCAGCGCGAAGACATCGAGTTTCTCGTTGACACCGCTACTCGCTGACGGTCGATAGAACTCGGTGCCTACTGGCTTCGAAGATGTATCGGAAACCGTGCAACTCCCGCTCAAGGCGGCTACCAGGCCAAAGTCGCCGATGCGGGGTGTCATATGCAGGTGATCGCGCTGGGGACACGGTTTGCAGCTTGACATGTCGATGGAACCGTATGGTGGGTGACGCGCAGTGGAAAGTGAGAGGAAGACGTTTGCGGGTTTGAGGTCGCGGTGGACGACGCCCTGAGCATGTAGGTATTCTACTCCTGCCACGATGTTGTTGAGTAGCTCGAGTGATACGCAGGAATGGAAACAATGTTGGCCTGTTTTCTGCCCAATGGACCCGGACTGGTCGGACGAGAGGAATGAAGCTAGGTTGGTTTCGCAGAGGCTCATTTGTACGTTGAGCATGAGAATTGGTCCGAGAGTTCGGTTCTGCATAAGGTGGTGGGGCACGTCGCTGTTCGAAATCATGCTGTCTGACATTTCGGAAATTGTTTCGTGGGTGCACGGCATGTGCGATCTGGGAATGTTCTCAATATCATCATCTTCCTCTTCGTCTGCGTCCTCAACAGCGCTCATCCGAGACTTTGTTGATGAGATTGTTGCTATCGTCATCTGACTCGCCTGGCTGCCACGTCGGGTTTTGCGTTTGGTCCGTGTAAAGGTTTCCTTAATAGAAATATTGGCACCTTCACTCTGAGGCTCAGGTGTTCCTTCTCTGGGCTCGCTAAACTCAAAGACAATACCAGCGCTGTTGCTGTTCTCAGTTTTAATGGGAGAGTCATCGAAGCTTAGGCTATCCAGCCTAGAATGAATGTCGTTGGTTCCTCCAGAGAAGGATGGAAAGGCAGCTCGGTCCTCTAAAAGACGGTCGTCTCGAAGCATCGGGATGTCTGGGACGCCGGTGGTTTCAGTGGGTGATGTAGTAAACTCGAGCCAGGCGTTATGGTACCGAATGATGTTGTTGTGATCAAATCGAGCGAGCGAACGAACTTCTTCAAGCATGCTTTCCAACTCTTCTGGTCCATGCTCTTGTATTCTTGCAACCTTTGCAGGGCTCACTGGAATCCTCTTGACTGCATAGAATGACCCATCGAGTTTATGTTTGGCTTTGAAAACTTTGCCATATCCTCCTTTACCAACAATCTCCAACTCGGAAAACTCCCGAATATATCGATCAGTCTGCAGATGAGGATAGCCCCGAAGTTGAAATTGAACTGGACCTGATATGCCAGAGAGAACATCGAAACCTAGGGATGGTTGTTGAGGTAGATGCTGGGGCAGCCCATTACCTGGTAGTGCAACCAGAGCTTGTGAAGCTAGTTCGGGGATGACAGAGAGCTTGTTTAGATTGCTTCGGGTAAGCCGATTGATTCCTTCGTTTGCCGTGGTCCGATGGCTTTGCATTTCATCGCTTGCGTAAGCATCGTCGACGTTGTTGGAAATCTGGCGGGCAATTTCTTTGTAGGAGGCTCTACCCAATCGCTGGACTTCAGGGTCCGACGGGTCTTTGCCTAGCTGGGCTGCAACCTCGCGAATGGTTCGTTCCTCCAACAACGAATGTAACAAAAGATCGCGAACGTTCTGGGTTGAGCTTTGTCGTGGATCTAGAGGGGGTCGATGGGGTTGGATGGGCTGTCCTGAGGAAGCGGAATCTAGAGTGTTGATCCTTGACAGGACGCTGTCCTGCTTCAGCTGATTCTCTTCTTCATATTCGCTTTCTTCATCAGACGACTCCGAGCTGGACGATGAGTCGCCTGGCCTTCGGAACATGGACATGGCAGATGGAAACGGCAGTAGTTTGGAGTCAACAACGGTAACGCAGCCTAGATGCTGCTGGGCAGGAGCCTAGGCGCTGATAACTAGCTTTGAATCATTCAACGATTCCTAGACGAAAGGGGGTAAATGCAATTGTGAGGTAGTCACGCTCGCAGCTATGCGTTGTGCTGTGAAGCTGTAGCGTCGAGCTTATACCAACTCGGTGCCAGCAGCTGAGCACGCAAAACCTCCATGAGTACACGCTGTCTAGGCAAACATCGATTGTGGTAGAACTGGGTGGAAGTGCAACGTGTTAATTTGAGGGCGCAGAGCACAAGTACAAGAAGTGCCAGCAGCTAGATTGGAAGGGCGCACAGGCGAGAGTGGGTCTAGCGGAAATCGGAAACGCGTCATAGCACGTGGCCAGGTGGGAGCAAGCCATTCACCTTCGCCCGTATGCGCGCAAAGGGCTTGAAGCACTCACAGAGTGAAGTACTTCCCCAAAGGCATTGATCTGGTGCTGCTTTTCCGGGTAGAGACTCCCACAATGTCGCGTTCAACTACATCGATCAACATAAACCCATACCTTTTGCCAATATCCAGCTGATCCGCCGCCTACACCAGCACCATGCCGCGTCGACTTCCATGGGCGAAGAAAGACACAGCAGGAGCAAAGAAAACAACCCCATATGCAGACCTTGTACCGCGCATATCTGATAATGACGATGAGTTCTTGGAAGACGTGATAGCGGCCAGCAGTAGTAAAGGAAATCAACAAGCCAGCGAGTCAGATGATGATCTCCCCAATCTACCAGCAGAACCGTCAACACCACACACCAAATCCAGAACAAAAGATGCATGGAGAAAGGGACGTGAAGTTTCGTCATCACCTCCACCTCTAGCGGGAGATCTCGAGCAACCACGTGTTGAATATATGCACGGCGCAATCTCCAAATTCGACCTACGCGACGATGAATGGATGATGGTTGAAGACGAATTTCTCCAGACGGCAAAGCTATTCACTCGACACTTGCACATTGCAGAATACGAGAAACTCAAGGAGACGATTGAGGAAAAGAAAGAAGGTGCTGATGTAGCGAGGCCAGTAGTTCCCAACGCGAAGATGTCTGATGTTGGGGTCATGAAAGATAGAGCCAAAGCTCAAGAGCAGAAGCAAAAGAGAGCTCTTCAAGCCGTTTTTGCGTCTCAAGACGACGATGGGGCAGAAGAACAACGGGCTTCGCTTTCAACCCACACGTCACGGGTTCCAACAACAACACCATCATATGCCGCCTCCAAAAGAACTCTAGGAACCTCAGCAAAGCAGCAATCAGTGGCACGCACAACATCAGACAGCGATAGCGAAGATCTCGATACTCTACGGCCCCCAGCAAAGCCACCCCTCAAAGCCACCAAATCGGCCCCATCAAAAATAAGCAGCACCCCAAGTCGACTGATCGGTGCCTCGTCTCTCAATCTCACTACCAAATCTTCACCCCCTACCTTCACCAAACCCGCCCTGCCCCCACCCCCAGCAAAATCCCGCTCAAGACCCCCCCGCCTCGCAAAACCCTTCGACATGCTCGACGACTGGACACCCCCCAAATCGCAACCCCCACCCATTCCGTCTCCCAAACCAACTACAAGCAAACCCTCTCACTCCTTTGATTCCACCGAAACAGTGAAACATGGCCTGCATACGCGATCAGCGAGTTCAGCGGCGGAAATGGGGGCGCAGCATGTGAGACATGAGGGCGGTGCTGGGGGTAGAGATGTTGTGGAGAGGTTGGTGAAGCGTAAGGTTGAGCGGGAGAGGAAGGAAATGGAGGGTCAGGAGGGGAAGAAGAGGAGGACAGGGGATGTGGATGATATTCCAACGTTTTTGTTTTGAGGGCTTAGGGTTTGTTGGCGATTTTGCATGTTTGTTTGTGATGGAAGAGCTTGGTAAAGTAAATGGGATCAGGTGAACAAGGATATATAGTTGTAAAAATCCATTATTTCCAACGTTGTTCCCTTGTAAATCTAACTAGACGGTATAGTCGGATTCTTAACTCATCATCTACATGCGAGCATGGTGCCCTGTCTAAAAGAGTGAACAAAGGGTTTTTTTCTTTACAAAAAAAAACAACAGCACAACCATTTTCTTTCCCCCCAGCCAAATCTTCCACACATCCACACTTATCCAAAAATCTTGTCCAAGAAGCGATTGAACGGGTTCGTCTCTGGCTTCTCCACAAAATTACGATGATACTCCTCAATCTCCGCTACTCCTGAGATAAGATCCGCCTTGTCGGACGTAACCCACTTCGTCTTCTTGAGGATCTTCCATCCGATGACGAGAACGGGGAAGATAAAGACCCTTTGGACTTATTAGCGATTTTCAATTATAGCAGAAAGAGAACTTACATCAGGTACGAAAACAAGAACGAAGGCACATCCCACATGCCCTTCAAAAACACCGTATAACCGCCCACAAACGTCATGATAAACGTGCACACAAGACCATACCACGCCGCATACGGCTGTAGAATACCCTTGTACGGCAGCGTATCGCGATCGAGCCCTTGTACATGGCACGCCTTGTAGAAGCGCAGGAACGTAAAGCACATGACAC
The DNA here is from genome assembly GCF_000523435.1 of Bipolaris zeicola 26-R-13. Lineage (NCBI taxonomy): Eukaryota > Fungi > Ascomycota > Dothideomycetes > Pleosporales > Pleosporaceae > Bipolaris > Bipolaris zeicola. Next base: position 26,691 of record NW_006912231.1, on the reverse strand, counting down.
TGAAATTGATAAGCTGGGACGCCGTGACCAAGCTAACGAACCAGTTCAGTACAACAGCCGAGTTCTCACTCAGCTGAAGGAACGAAAGCAGTGAGATAAGGAGAACGATCAAGACGCAGTAGAAGGGTACACCTTGCTTTGTGCATTTGGTCAGAATCTTGGGTGCTTTGCCTTCGAGTGCGAGACCAAAGAGGGAGCGCGAGGCGCAGTAGACGTAGGAGTTTCCTGCGGAAAAGGCGGAGGCGAGGACACCGGCGTTGACAACGTGGGGGAGGCCTTCGATGCGGAGTCTGTTCATGGCGATGACGTAGGGCGAGGCTGCGGCACCAGGTTTGCCCAATTTGAAGGCGTTGATGAGTTCCGGGTCGTTGTACGGCACGTTTATGCCTACGGCGAGGGAGCCGAGCACGAAGAAAGTGGTTAGACGGTAGAAGACGGCGTTGTAGGCGCGCGGCATGACTTTGCGGGGGTTTTCGGTTTCGCCGGCGGCCATGGAGACGTAGTCGGGTCCTGCGATAGTGAAGGAGGCTTGGATTAGGCATTGGAGGAAACCGAGGAATCTGCCTAGATCGCCGCCGTAGTAGAGCTCTGTGAAACTTCCTGGGTTCTTCCAGTAGCGGAAGCCGTAGCGGTCTTTTTGCGGGTTACCGCCCAACATGGAGATGAAGGTGAAAATGAGGAGACCGATGATGAGTAGGACTTTTGGGATTAGCAAATTGTTCTGACTATTTCTTTGAGAAATGCTCACCTTTTCCAACTGCAGCGTAGAACTCGGTTTCTCCGTACCATTTTACAGCCATCATGTTGATGACACTAGTGCTTGGTTAGCCCTGGTTCTATAACGAATTTCATGGGGTATCCTAGAGCGGATGGGCTTGTTTGATGTGACTTGAGACCTAGCGTATAGCCTGGGAATGATTGACCAAAAAACACAAAGGAATGTGTATGGCCTGCGGTTCACAGTCTAGCACAAAAGGCTCCACGGTGTCCCATGTCGAATATCGGGTGGTACATGGATCTACGTACGCATAGAGCACAAGAACGATTGCGATAATGGCACCAGTGGGCACGGCGTCGCTCCAAAAGCCGATAATGACGTTACAAGCCACAATTTCAAAGGGCACGAGGGCTGCTTCGAAGACGAAGAAATTCCATCCAGCTGCGAAGCCAAAGGCGTCGTCCACGTAGCGTCCAGCGAAGCGAATGAAGGGCGAAGATATTGGGAGGTAAGTAACCATTTCGGCAATGCCTATTGAGGCGCATTAGCTGGGGGGGCTCTTCACGACGGTACAAGCGATGGGGTAAGTAGCTCTGGGCGGGTCGAAAAGCGCTTGGGCATTGTCGCAATGGGCACAGGTTATTTGGAATTGGGGAGTTGAGAGTCTCACTAAGCGTCACAGCCAAAATGACGGTACACCTGTTCAGAGTCAGCTCTGGATCGGATTGTAGCTAGAGCGTACCATTGGGCAGCTGCGCGAGGAATCTTGCGCGGAACTCACCACAACGAAAATGCGATGAACAAGGACGCAGGCCCTCCATTCATGAGGCCGCGACCAATTTGGACATAGAGGGCAGTGCCAATGGTTCCACCGATGCCTATGAGTTGAATGTGTCTGCTTTTGAGCCTGCGATGGGTATTGTCGCTAACGGCTCTCACTGATTCCACGCTACTGGGGCGATGATGGTAGTTGGTGTTCTCTTCATCGACATGGTAGCCCTGCTTCTTCGGCTCGTACGAAGCGCCAGGCTCAAAGTCCCTGCCGGTAGAAGTCATATCTGCTGGAAGCCGAAGACTTGACCTCGGGCTCTCAGAGTATAGTTTTGAGGAGTAGGGCGAAAAATTGCACGACAAAGTCCATGGACCGTTAGTCGGGGTAGGTGTCGGTTGGTGGACAGACTGCTAGGCTGGCGAGGGTCAAGAGACGATGAACGGGGAGCGAACCATACAAGTACATGTGCCGTGCTAATAAATCTTTCAGCAATCCTAGCGTGAGCAGGCAACCCTGCATGTGTTCCACCGCGGTGAAGGCAACGGATTGCACTAGTAATTCTTGGCTCTCCTGGGCGTCCACAGGTATACGTCTGTCTCCCAGCTTGGGGGCAGCAAAGGAACGAATCGCCATTGAGCTCGGTGGTGGTGGTGGCTGCCGCAGCAAGGCTGGCGCAGGCTTTTTTTCCAACTCACACAGCCCTCTGGCAGACGCACAAAGGCTCAGGTGTGGATGGGATCACGCATCCCGTGTCTGGTGTCGTGTGCCCTGTTTGTGGGTGGAGAAGATGCGATAACTGCTGTTTGTGGGCAGGGGTGTGGGTATGGAGCCGAGTGTACTTGCCTAGTCGGAGAATGCGGAGAAGCACCGGCGCGCAAGACGGAGGAGCTCGACACGGCTTTTCCCTTGGGCAGTATGGTGCAATGTCACCCTCTTGCCGTGTCTTGTTTCCTATCGGTCTCCCCGATATACTTGCGCCAGCCTCTAGAACCACAACTACTCTGCCCCTCATGTGCATCTTGGCTAACAAAGCTTCTCCAATAGCTGTCCGAGCAATTCAATCCTAGTGGTTAAAGCCAACTTGGCATCACTGGGCTGAGCAATTGGATTCTAGGCTTACTTCCCATCTTACTGTGCTCCACCGTCTCTCCAAGGCTTATCTGCACTTTGCCTTCACGCCTGAACGCAGGTGGAGGCCACTCTCGAGCCCGGCACTCGGCATACTTGACTGCTTTACCGAAGCATACGAAGAATGGCGCCATGAGAGCGGGTCTGCCATCAGACAAAAGAGCGCCTCGAGATAACGCTCTAGTGTCGGCTTGTCAGCCTCGAGATGTACTAAGAGCTGTTTTCTGCCCCCACAAACTGACATGGGGATCGTCGCCAGTTGACCGGTGTTTGGTCCGTACAAATAACGCACCCCACGTTTTTGCTCAGATTTGGCGCAGATTTCCTGTTCATGCACACCCAAGACCATGGCTCCGGCGAGCACTAAACCGCCATAATTGCCGTGCATTTACTTTGGCCACACAGAGACGCTGCGCAAAACTTCCACATCTCAATCAGTCCAAACAAGGAACCAGCCGTTTGCAATATACACTTGTCTTCAGCATCCACCTGGGACGAGTACCAAGCTAAATACTATACAAATAGAAATTACAGCCTCTCAATCGACAGAATTACAACAGCCTGCACCTCGTCTCACAGCTCAACTCAACTTTTCATTTACCCACTGCCCGCTATAGCGAGTCTCTGCCAACGGGCCTTCGCTTGACCGACGGGCTGTTGGGTATTTCAGGCAAGTCGGCCGTGATGTTCTTCATCGTCATAAAATCATCTTCGCTTGTACCGTCCACTTGTCGCTGCAGTTTGTCGATGGTCGTCTGCTCTCCCAGCCAGCGCTTACCAGTCTTGTGGTCGAAGTGAACTGGCTGTACTATTCCGTCGTAACTCGACATATCTTCCAGCGTCGGTGGGTATATAATGGTGGTTTCTCTGCGCTCGAAGCCCTCGTCTGTCATGTATGGTTTTCCCTCGATGACTTGCGGCTCGGTGCGCCATTGGAATGGAGCTTCTGGAAGCACGGGTTCCTTTTGCACAATATCCCACCACCTGTTTTTGCCTGTACGAGAGGGCAACTCATCAGCAGAAATCTCAATCAGGCCCTCTCCGTCGGGATTGGGGATAAAGTGACGAGGTGGGAGAACCTCAGTCTGCATCACAGGCTGCAGTCGGTGGTAGTAGGTATAGTTGTGAATCTCTCGATAGATTTTGTGCTGGACAATCTCATGCTCGTATGGCTTGACAACCTCATGTGTGACCGCTGTTGTAGTTTTTGTCAGATGACCTGGTGTATATTGTGTTTGGGGGCGTTGCCCAACGGCAAGACAAGTCTGACTTACCAGGTGCCCACGATGTCTCTCTGTCTGTTTCAACTGTGTCGTTTAAATCAACGATGCCATTGAGCATCGATTTCTGCTTGACCTGCCACTCCTCATCATTGCCGTACACACCGTGCTTATCGCTCGTAGAATCGAACCCCGCAGGCTTGACAGCCATATCCTGGTGGATGTGGTGTTGTCTTCCCAAGCTCTGCGATGGCCGTGCAAGGTCTTCTGGATCTTGCTGTTGCGCTCCCCCTACAATGCTGCCATTGGTGGTGACGGCCCTGCCGACCAGTTTGTCTCGAGCATCGCCGTGTTTGTAGCTGGTGGAACCTGCACACAAAGTTAGTTCTCTTATCTGTTATAGTATTTCCACAGCATTGAGCATACTTGGTGTTGGTGGGAGGGGCTTTGATAGATCACTGTGAGGCGATACTGAGTGGCCGGTATTGGTACCTGCCACTATCGACTGTTTGCTGGGAGCAAGTGCAGGGGGAATGAGTTTGTTTTCATCAGAGGCAGACTTGACGAGGTTGGTGTTGTCAGACTGGGTATTATGCACAGATTCAAGCGGTAGGGTAGCTGAGTGAGTAGCTACGCCGTTTGTATGAGTGGTCTTGGGGTGTTGAGCATATTCTGCTCGAGGAGAGGCGCTCTGAGAAGCTGAAGATTTCCGTCGATGGCTGTGACGGGGAGAGCTAGGAAGCTGTTCAGCACGTGGACTAGCCCCTTCAGACTGCTCATATGAGGCACGGGGCGATTGCGTTGGTGTTGAGCCCTTCCTTCTATGGAGTACGGCCTTGATCTTTTCCTTCATGTTGACTGCAAGGTGAAGTGGAAGCGATGTGTGTAGTTGGCTAGATGGACTGAACATGTGCTGGTGACAGTGGGGTGGCAGATTCTAGGCCTTGTATGGCTATTTCTTCATGTGGCAGTGGCTGGAATGTGGCTGAATGACGTATCCATCACGCCTGCCGAAGGTTCAAAGCACTGCACAACTCAGCACACAGCAGCGCTTTAGAAGGCCGCTCTCTACACCTACAGCAACGATAGCGATAGTCGGAAAGCATACGACAGGCAAAGGCTTTGCTGGCTCGAATGGGAAATGTCAATCACCCACCCCTTTTGTTGCAGTTTGCCATGTCGAGCCAGATTTGCATCTTCGATGGGGCTCACTTTGTCCTCGCCGATTAACCTGGGTGAGAGATAGCATAGAGTGGCGTCTACAAATGACGTAGGCAGCCTCTTTTGTAGAGGTACGTGTCTCTATTCTACAAGTGATGGCTGCTTCCGCGGTGTAGATGGACAGATGGATCCATACACGGTGCTTGCACAGACCCAACAGATGGAACTATAATTGCAGAAGGGGCATGTCATGGTGGAGATCATGGCGGCATGACGACAACGACGGTAAGTGTGGTCGTGGGCGGCTCTCTCCCCCAGTTGCAGTTGATCAGCACGGCACAGAGGGCGATCATCTTAGCCATGGGCTTAGCAGTTGGAGCCACGCCCCCGGGACTTCCGAAACAGGCGCAGAGACAGCCGTATGCGTACAGGGACAGGCGGTCTTGGGCGGGTAGCTCAACAAAGAAATGGCATCATGACGCAGTTTGCAACAGGCGGCGGCGGAGGCGCGTATGCTTGAATACGTCGTGGGGAGTTGTCGCTTGGATGTTGCACGAATCCCCTGCTCGACAAGGGGCGGCGGGTCATCCTAGCGTCGATCGATCAGATCGCACGCTTGCTGCATTCATCCATCCAAACATGTAATCATTCATCTGCTGCTGCTTGCACATGCACCACCTCAACCAGAGACAACCGTGAGTGCGATACGAGCAACCTGAGCGTGAGACCAAATTCCTGTTTGTATGCAGCGGAGATACGCAGTATGACTACATCGTACCGCGTAGCTCTTCGGTAGGCGTACAACGAACAGCCCCAAGCGTCTCCTAGTGCCAGACGCCGCGGAGAGCGAACGCCATCAGCTGCTGGTAGCGTCCGCCGTGCATGGCCCAATTGGCGCCGCTGGAGTCGTGGATGGGGAACCAGACCATTACCATCATCCCACTATTGCTGTCCTATGATGCGCCATGTCTACCCTGTGGCACACATGGCGGGGGCTGTTGCTTCCCGATTGACCAGACTCTGAGATGTCAATTACGTCGTTGTGCTTTCTCCCTCCCGGCTCCCTCCATGTATAAAAACACCCTGTGTCATCTTCAGGGAGCGTCATTACAACAACACACCACACTCCAACAAATCAATCCACTCTTCTACACACCAATTTCACCCCCTCTACCACAAACAATCACACCACTACAACTTCAAAATGGACAAAGCAAAGGCAGCCATCACCGAGTTCATGGGCAGGTCCGGCCACCACGACACCACTGTCCACGAGGCAGTTGCCCCTGCTGTACACCACGAGGTTGTCAAGCCCCATGTACATGAGGAGATCAACACTGCCATTGACAAGGAGGTCCACCAAGATCACTACCACCGCACTGTCCAGCCCATCCACGACCGCGAGGTCCTCCCAGAGACACACACTGCCAAGCTCGGAGCAGTCCAGCACCGCGAGTTCGACCACCGTGACACTGATGCTACCAAGAGGACCCTCATCCAAGATCAGGCTCGCTTTGCCGACGAGAGGCGCATTGAGGACACCACCCACAGCCAGAGCGTTGCTCCCACCGTTGGCGGAGAGCACGTCCACCACGTAAGTACAGCAAAGACATATTCTTTTTGCCTCCAAAGCTAACACACCCAAGCACATCCATGAGACCATCCAACCCGTAGTCCAGAAGGAGACCATCCAACCCAGCGTTGTTCACACCACTGTTCCTATCCACGAGGTACACCACAACAAGGCCACTCACCATGAGACTACTGCTCTGCCCGCCATGACCATGGAGCAATTCAAGGCCAAGGGTGGATCCCTGACTGGTCGTGAGGAGCGCTACGACGAGTTCGAGGGTGTTCCCAAGAACATTGGTGGCGTCAGCACTCTTGCTGGTGCTGAGGGTCTTCACCACAAGACCACTCACGACCACTCTTCCGCCCGTCACGGCGATCTTCACACTAAGAACCCATTGGACCGCAACAACGATGGCAGAGTTGATGCTCACGACCTGACCAAGGGCGGCTCCCACAACACCAGCTCCGTCGGCACTGGCGCCTACGGAACCACTCACGGAACCACCCACAACCCCTTGGACCGCAACAACGATGGCAAAGTTGATGCCCACGACCTGACCAAGAGCGGCTCTCACAGCACCACTGGCACTGGTGCCTACGGAACCACCCACGGAACCACCCACAACCCTATGGACCGCAACAACGACGGCAGGGTCGATGCTCATGATCTATCGGGCAACCGCACTCACGACTTGGATGACACCTCCCGCAGCAGTATGTCTAACGTCCAACTCTTATGCAAGAATTTTACTAACTCTTAACCAGAGCATGAGGGCGCTACAGGTACGCTGGACTCCGCTGGAATGGCGCATGGTGTGAGCGATGGAGGACACATGGCGCATCGTGCCAATGAGGACGGTGGGCTGCCCAGAGCGCTTACCGAAGATGTGTCCAAAGCCCGTCCTCACACCCAAGCCGAAGAGGAACAAGTAAGACTTTTGCAAGAATCTAAAGGCCAACATTTCACAGGTAAACACAAGCCCAGCCTGATGGACAAGCTCAACCCTAGTAAGTGCCAACTACGCTTGTATAAAACGATAGCTGCTAACTCCGTTAACAGAGGTTGACAGTGACGGTGATGGCAAGGCGGGATTCATGAAATAAGTGTAGAGCAGTATGACTTGACGCGATCAGTATGCATGAAAGCGAAATACCAACGAGGCTTTCCTATGACATTGTAATAATAGTAGTTTAGTAATGAACGACATCTCCAGAAATAATCATCTGTTGACTTGTGCATTGCGTTGTCCGCATTCTCTAAATTCATAGTAAACCGTTCTGCAGGTGGATTACACTGCTGCACCATCAAACCAACCTTTCGGCTATAGGCACCCACTGGTCTATGGGCTTGTCAGTTGGCACCAACACCACTCTCCCTCCTACCCAGCCACTCATCTGAGAGCTTCCTTCAAGTGCGACCTCGAGCATGTCCACGGATGACAATCCCTTAGCGTCTACTGCAGGACAGTCGTGGCTGCAATACTCAGCACATGCATACTTTACTCGTCACATTTACACTTACTACATCAAACTCAGATGCGGCATGTAGCTTTCATTCGCCCATTGTTCCGCCTTCTTCTCGTCCGAGAATCCTCCGACATGCCGCCTGCACTGCTTGGCTAGCTTCTTCAACCCGTCGTCGACTTGGCATTTAATATACAACTTGCGAAAAAAGTAGTCTTCGCTGTCCAGGTGTTTAAAATTGACTCGCACCTCATTCTCACCCACCCCTAAATCGAGAGAATCCAGCCACGCCTGTCCATCTGAGCCGTGTGTGGATGGCGATATCTCAGAGGTAAGAGTGACGTGGGGGAGGAACCGATGCGGGGAACCAAACTGCTTTGATGTCTTGTCGATCAATGCGGGCAGGACTTTACCAAGAGGATGGTCTGACGGCGGCAATAGCCAAAGTGAGGATCCTGGCATGTTTTCAAAGCAAAAAAATGTTACAGTATTGGTGTTGCAATGTTGGCAGACGGTGGTGTTGTTAAGCTTCAAGACACGCTCCGAATTGAGAGGTGTGGCGTCGTTAGCTGGTGACGCGTCGGCCCGTGACTCCTGCCGGATGGATACGGTTGCGCTGCCGGTACCTGTCGGACATGGTTGGCATGTGAAAGTCGGCATCCACACCCCACAAGCGTTCCCACTCACTCGACCTGCAACTCGTTCCAATAGACGCAACGAATGAACATGTGCCCTTGTCACATTACGGCCTTGTCAGCCGATCACTTTCTGGAGTAACCCAAAACGCCATGGGCGGTGCGCTGAGCGTCGCGTCTGGGGCGCTATGGAGTTTCTTGCTGTGCTTGTTCGACGTAGCTTTCTTTTGGCAGAGGGTATGTCTTCCCCACTGTGTCCGCCATCTCAGCTGTCCGGTTGTCTGAAGCGCTTTCGGGCGTAATGCTGATATGTTGAAGAAACTTTACGCGTGGTTCACACAGAAGAGCCAAAGAGATCTGCTGCTGGAGGCCATTGATAATGCGAAACTATTTGAGGAATGGGAGGCTGCTGCGTACAAGCTTGATGAGGTCCTCGACTATGACCTGTGGTGAGTCCGCTGTCTTGTCCGCAATTGAAAACACGCTTGTGCATTTGACTGACCGTGCCGTTTGCAGGCGACAGGTCGCAAAGAGCAAACACTACGACCATCGCCTCATTAACCAGCGTCTTTCCGCCCTCTACGAAGCCCAAGAAGACGACGATATTCTCGGCGTCATCAACCTTCTCCGCAGCGGCCTCGTGCGAAACCTCGGAAACATAACTGCCTCGCGACTCTACAACCGTGCCTATGCCGGAACGAAACTCCTGATCGAAGACTACGTCACGCAGGTTGCTTATGCAATCGAGAACCTTACACAATATCCTACGTCGAGAAACTCGGACACAGGGTTGACGAACCAGGCCAAGCTAGATGTTCTCCATGATACGAGACAGGCCTTTGGGAGATCGGTCCTGGTGCTTCAAGGCGGACAAGTCTTTGGCCTGTGCCATTTGGGTGTTGTCAAGGCGCTGCATCTGCGTGGTTTACTTCCCCGAATAATTGCCGGGACTGCTACTGGGGCTCTCATAGCGGCCTTGGTAGGTGTGCATACCGAAGATGAATTGCTCGAGTTCCTGACGGGGAGGAACATTGATTTGACAGCCTTCTCAAACCGGCCATATAGGAATGGCGCTCAAGTCACCACGCGGCTCCAGACCATGATACGCCGTGTCAAGAGATGGTGGAACCAAGGCCATTTCCTCGATGTCGGCGTACTCGAACAGCTCTTGAGGGCTAATGTTGGGGACCTGACCTTTGAAGAAGCATACGCTAAAACAAAGAGGGTGTTAAACATTACAGTCACAACTAGTAGTGGTGGCAGCGTGCCAAATCTACTCAACTACCTGACTGCTCCCAACGTCGTACGTCTACCCATCCCTCTTTGATGGAACAAATACTAACAACTGCAGCTCATCTGGTCCGCAGCTCTGGCCTCCAACGCGACGGCCTCGTCGGCACTCTTCCATTCGGTTACGATGATGTGCAAAGACGAAGAAGGCAACATTGTTCCTTGGACTCCAGCATCCAACACTACGTTCCGTCCCTACACACACGCGTCCTACCGTGATCGCGAGTCGCCTCTGCATCGTATCGGCGAGCTCTTCAACGTGAACCACTTTATTGTCTCCCAGGCACGGCCTTATCTTGCGCCCTTTTTGCGTTCTGACCTGCACCACCCCAACCCCAAACAGGACGGCAGATTGCGACTTAGTATGCCGATTCTTCGTCTTGTGGTCCTGGAAGTACAGCACAGGTTGCAACAGCTGGATGAGCTTGGTTTACTTCCTCTGTCAATCCGGCGGTTTCTGCTTGATGAAAACATTCCTGGCCCTAGTCTCACACTGGTACCCGAATTCACTCCCGGCGATTTCTTCAAGTTGCTGGAAAACCCGACAAGGGAAGCGATGGATTACTGGATATTGAAGGGTGAGAGAAGTGTGTGGCCAGCAGTCACAGCATTGAAGATTAGGTGTGCTATTGAAGTAGAACTTGATCGAGGATATCAGCTCGTCAGGCGCAGGAAGCCTTTTGACTTTGCGACTTCTGGGGGTATAACAGGAGGAGATAACGGTGGACCGTTGAGGAAAAATGGAAGCAGGGGTGAGGTGCAGTCCATCTATGGATGGGACGGTGATGCTAGGAGTGCTGAGCTGAGACAAAGGCCTACGAGAGCGGCCAGTTTTGCAGGTGGCATTCCCTAAATATTTACTTTGTTCTAAAACTACTTCATTCTGCGCGTACTGCGATTAATCATTTAGGTATAGCCATTTTGGGGTACAACCTCAAGTCCTCTAGCCATGAGCGTATGGGGGCTGGTTTTTGCATTCCATAATTACATAGTTAACTTTAAAACTTGAATTTGGTTCATGAATTACATGAATGAATAACGTTACTGTGCGTAATGTCACTCACCCGCTGTGAGGATGACTTCCCCACGCATCGAAAGCCCAGCAGCACGTCATTCACGCTAGAGGGATCCAATGTTTCTACTGGGACCAAAGATATTCGTTGAGAAAATCTGATCAGCCGTGTACCCGCGGATTGACACTCTAAAAAAACACACCGGTCGCACTCACCCAAACAATTTGAGCAATCAATCCAAAAACTCCTTACCTTTTCCTCAACGTCCCAAGATTCTGACTTTGTCGCGACATCATCTACAATGGCAACGTGAGCTCCCCCCTCCCCCACCATATCAGTACCCCGCGCCATACAAAAAAGTTACGCGCCGACATCGCTAACCCGCTTTCTCACAGCAACATCACATGGCACCCATCCCTCTCGCGCAGCGAGCGCAACAAATTCCGCAAGCAAACCGGCTTCACAATCTGGTTCACGGGTCTCTCCGCATCCGGTAAATCCACCATCGCCACAGCGCTCGAGCAGCACCTTCTGCACTTGGGTTTCGCGGCGTACCGTCTCGACGGCGACAATGTGCGATTCGGATTGAATAAGGATCTGGGGTTTTCGGAGAAGGATCGCAATGAGAATATCAGGCGGATAGCTGAGGTGTGTATTTGCGCAATCTTCTACCCCTCCCCCCCAAAACCGTTCAGCTATTACTACGGAAAGAATTGAATGGATGGGAGTTAGGGCTAACGCAATAATATAACAGGTAGCAAAGCTCTTCGCAGACTCCTCCACAATCGCCATAACATCCTTCATTTCCCCTTACAAAGCCGATCGCGAGCAAGCCCGCGCCCTGCACGCCGCCACCTCCGATGCTTCGGAGTCGCCCCTCGCTTTTGTTGAGGTTTACGTCGACATCCCGCTTGAAGTCGCGGAGGCGCGCGACCCCAAGGGCCTGTACAAGAAAGCACGCGAAGGCAAGATTCCAGAGTTTACGGGCGTGAGTGCGCCGTATGAGGCGCCTGAGAAGCCGGAGATTCATATCAGGAGCGATAAGAAGAGTGTCGAGGAGAGTGTGGTGGAGATTGTAGAGTATTTGAAGGCGAAGGGGTTGTTGGATGTGGTGCAGTAAGGGTATGCGCTGTGGAATGGATCTTGGTATATGAGAGATGTGGAACTTTTTTTTTCTGAGGGTTGAATATAAGTAAGAGATATACTTTGAGAGATATGGATGATTGCAATGAAAGATATGCGATTTCCCCTCGTACACACACAATTCTAATCTACATGCCCTCATACCTACATTCTCTTTTTTTCTTCTTCGTCCTCGAGAAAAAAAAATTCCGTTTACCTTTATTCAACTAAACAATACTCAAGACCTACACAACTCGAACCTAGAAACAGAAGGTACATGCCGACCCCCCCCCCCCCCCCAGCATCTCTAACAGATCTGATCCCAACTCTCACAAACCCGTCCCCAGCGTTCTCCCGTTTCCGCCCTTACCCTGCTATGCTACATCTACACATACCTTATCACAAACCTTACTCCTCTTTTGCTCCCTACACAACCCTCCCACTTCTCTTCGCACCTAGATGTAAGCCCAAGTACTTATCCACACACACACCCCGCATCCCACACCCCCTCGCTTACAAGGTTTAGAGTAGTACCGTCCAACGCCCGCCCAGGAACGACCGGATGATTTGTTGGGAGAAGGGGGGGATATATCCGCGCGTTCCTCTTGTATATGTTTACATCATTATTCGCCACGACACGGTGCTTGGTTTACTCCTGATTACCCTGTTTGTTATTGGGGGGTTGGTTGGTAAGACAAGGAAGGGGAGGATTATTGGGATGTGTGCTTGCTGGGCGGTTGTTGGCTCTGGTGCTGGGCAACGTGGGAAGTGGTGCGGCTTGGAGGGTGTATAACTTGGGCTTGTTTGTGAATTTCCAGGTTTGGGGTTGTTTAATGGTTGGTTGATGTAGGAGTGGGGAGTGGTTTCTTGTGTATTCTACACTACTACGTATAAGATGTAACAGGGAGCGTGCTTATTGCTTTAGTTTGTAAGGTGTGGTGGTTTAGTGTGCTTTGTGACAGGACGTAGCGCGAGTCTTGGGATTAAGTATTTTATGTATTGTAGATAACTTTGAGCATCGTGTAAGACAAAGTTGATTATGCTCGTTTCTTCTTGTGGTTGGAAACAGCAGAAGCAAAAGCCTTCTGTAAACTACTCTCTCGAATGAACCCTCAAAAAAGTGGTATGCATCGTTCTGCTTTTAGCGAAATTTTTTATTCTCTTAAGTATTCTTCTTGCTCGGCGCATTCCAAATGCCGAGGACTTTTTCCGGTGTTCGTAATGCCTAGTGAGGCTGGTATGGGGATGAACCTAGGAAAGGAAAAACTGTAACAACAAGAAAATACGAAGTCTCGTATAATACATCGAACCATAGATGTGCGCTGATACGATGGGAGGTTTTTCGGTGTGACCTACAGTTTCATGCGCAGGAAAGAGAGACAAAAACGTCGTCAACGGCCCCCTTGCATGGATTATAGTAGCATCAAGACAAATCACCTTGGATGAGTGGACATTTCAGCTGCAATAGCAAGTCGGAGTATTAAACGGCTGCGGTTCCGATGGCTTGCTTGTCGCCATGAAAAGAGCGGGGGCTGTGGCGCAACTTGATACACAGACGAAGTAACGTCTACTTGTCACGTTTCCTGGGGGGGAGAGAGGTCTGGATCGCCAGACAACAAGGGCATGATTTGCGATGCGGCGCAGTGCTCTAGCCAGTCGCGGTCGGGGAAAGGGGAATGGCGCCGCAAACCACAAGCAGTTGCGTACGTAACAAGCATCTCCAACTATCGACCGAATGAAGAGAGCAGAGTGGACATACCCAGTGCATAAGAGCGACGTATTAAGATCGCCAAATATATTGGCAGGCGATAGTTCTGAAGACCAAGACAAACAACCGTTTGTTTGCATCCGGAACTTACTTTCCTCATTTGATCTCTTATCGTTGAAAACTTCATATGTGTATAGTGGTATTATCTCCGAAAAGGATGATATAAGAGGGGACCTTGCCCGGTCGGAGCGATAAAGTAAAACAAACCAGAACCAGGTACGTAGCTGAGCGATGAATGATAGGGGACTTCGCAAATTAGCCAAACTGCCGAATTGTATTGTGCGCAACGTGTTTCGCAAAACAAAGGACAGGCAAAGACCTTGCTTGCGTCTCGGCCATAGACCTGTCTTGGATAGCGGATTACTCTGTAGCGGCCTGTAAGATATTGAGGCGGACCATGAAGAAAGAATGCAGGCGTATGGATGCCTGTGACAGAGAAGAAAGCCGAGTAGGATTTGTTGCACCAACTCAGTACGCGAAGGGATAAACCTTGTTTGTTTTGGCGACTTCCCTCCTGATAGCCTGCAACCCCCCCACACACAGCCTGTTCTTGATCCGCCTCGCACGTTCAATAGTCATGACTTTTTGTCTGCTCTTCCGTGCGCCGCGACTAGGGTGGCAAATCCATCCATCGGTGCAGGTAAGTCATGTACTCAATTGTCTGACATAGATTAAGGGTTTTGGAGAGTCAGTTGGGATTTATTGCCTCTGAGACAGAGTCTGGGGGTTTAAGGAAAAGTGGGGCGCGCGTAGTACGCTTGCGGCAACCAGGAGGCCCTGGGTCGGTACCGGCACGTCCGCCTCCCCGCCAGAGACGGACAAGAAAAGGGTAAGGAGACGGGCGCTGGACGCTTGGAGATGGGCTTGCATGAGCACACGTCACGAAGACGGAATTAGGGAAGAAAAGAGATGCTTATGCATGGAGAAAGAGGATTACAGCATGGCGAAAAAGCAATAAGGTACAGCATAGTCGAAACGTCGGGGCCGTTGGGTGTGACGCCCTTGCAATGTGACGTGACGGGGCGGGAGGCAAGTCCGCGTGTTGGGAGTCGTGCTTGGCTAGTAAGAAAAAAGCAACCAAGCGGACGCCTGGGCCGCGATTGTAGTCCAGCAGTGGGGTATCCTGAACAGCACGCCGTGATGCAAGGTAGACCCTAGTCAGGTGCGGGTGGGTTGTTTTTTTTGGAGATTGTAGGTGTGCGCCGAATGCGCATAATGGACTTGATCCATGAGGGCGTGGACATGTCAACTCAACCATGATGAGCAAAAAAAAAGAACATCTTGTTTCTTCATGCCAGACCTTGACTAATGATTGCAGCGGGGATCAGACGCTTCCACAATGTAACAAGTGACTTTTGTTTTAACCAAGCGTGGATATGATTGGATCATTTACAATCACAAGCGTCCGCCGAGATCTTGCTTGAGCACATCCAGGATCTTCTTGCTGTCAACTTCCTCCTCAGCATTACCTATTCCATTCTTGGCTATCCCATCCTCGCCTTCCTTCAATCTCTTTAAAATCTCAGGATCAAGTTCTCCCATCAATTCGTCAAACTCCTTTTGTTGTTCACCTTCCAGCTTGGCGTACTCTTCCTCTAGCATAAACTCTTGTTTGGGTAACTCATCCATATCTGCAGGAAACACATGTATAGTTGGGAACTCGAGAATGGTCTGGCCATGTAGGCTTTCAGCGAGTGTACACGAGTAATCAAGTGGTATGAGTACGTGGCGGCTCGTGCTCGTGCGAGGTTTTAGTAGAAAAAACCTGGGCTGCCCGCTACGACCCATGGTATGGGTGCTTGGCTCATCATGATCATTATCGCTAGGGTGTCCGTCTGCCACGTCCGCTTCTCTTTTGAAGGTTTGTCCTTTTTCTGACCGAGGAGGGGTTGCTCCTCCTCGGACAGACGACGACTGTGCGTCGCTGATCGGAACGTCCACGTGGATCTGTTGGAGTGGCTGGTCTTGATCCTCTGCAACAGGCGCAACATATTGCTGTGAGTGGGTTGATTCAAGAATGGTAGTAGCAGGAGTTTCAGTGTTGAGCTTCCGTTTCTTGCTTTTGCTATTAACGCCATAGTGGGCAAAGGGCTGGGCATCTTTTATCTGTTGTACCGACGAGGTCTGAGTAAGCACACGCGTCTTGGACGCATCATCTATCCACTCAACTGTCCATACGATATTGCGAGAAACTTTTCTGGGGATACAGATCAGTAGTGTTATGGACATGTTGGGTTTAACCGGGGCGACTAACTTTGTGGCCGACATGTGCGACTTGTTCTCCCTTTGTCTGCTCAAACCCTGGGGCGCTCGGATGATATTGACAGCAGCAGCAGCCTCGAGTTTAGCATAGGGCACACCAGCGCGCTGGCGATTTGACAGACCCTCGGAGGGGGCGGCAGCAGAGGCATGAGCGGCAACCTTGTCAGCTCTGTCGAGATCCCGCTCTATTCCGGAGAGGAAGTTGAAGTCATGGTCAATGCCGGCAGGTGTTAGCAGCTGTGACTTTTTCACAAATTTGGTGGGATCACGTTTGCCGGAGCACTGGGCCCATTGCTGGTGTCGCTTGTAGCACGGCAGTGAGCAAGTGCGCGCACTGCAACCAGGGCAGCGGTATTTGAACTGTGTGGTATTGCTACAGGGAAAGGGTCAGCAGTGAATTACCAGGGCGACTGTGACGGGAACAAAGTGCAGCGGTGATTGGGGCGGGTGGCCAAGCATTCTAGAGCGTTTCCCGTTGAGCATCATCAGCGCTATCGGGGGGAGTGAATTATCACAACGTACCAAACGCTGCACAGCTCGTTGAGCAGCGGTGCACTCGAGGTGTTGTCCATTTCTGGGGGGGGGGAAGGGATTACAAGCAATGGCAGGCGGCGGAAGGGAGCAGGGAAGGTGTGGCGGGAGGGCTCCGGTGGCGTGCTGAGAGGATGGACCGTGATGCCGTGATGCAAACGCAGAGACGCGCAGAGCACGCGGAAGTCGCGATACGGGCAGCGATGGTGCCAAGGCCAGATGGAAAAGCAGCCAATGGGAGGTGGGCGATGGGGGCAGGTCACAATTTTACACGTCTGCTACTGCGAGTAGTTGAAGGACGACGATGCGACGGGTCCATGGAGGCGTCGATGGGCGCAGATTAGCGTAGGCCGACAGAGTTTGCATCTTGGGCCAAGGGAACTGCGGCGGGAGACTTGCAATCTAGCGCAGCGCAACAGCTTCCTCGATTACGTATCTATCACGAGGCGATACGTGGACAGGCTATAGCAGTAGGGAAGGATATTGTGCGCAGAAATGGTCGCCTGGGCCGAACTATAGGGATGCGGACCAGGAACCCTCTTGCTGGCGCATCTGCGTCGGAGCATTCCCCACGCCTGCGCCCAATACTTGGGCTGCCAGGCCCACCTGGCTGCTGATCATACATGGCATGCAGCTGCGACGACCAGCACCGCGACAATGCGATACTGCGATACGGCGACGGCGACGGCGACGGCGACGGCGACTTTCATGCGCTGCACTGCACTACACTGTTCTGATGTGCTCTGCTCTGCTCTGGCGGTCTGCTGGTTGTCGATGGACGGCCGAGGGCCAGCGTTTCAGTGAGGGCGCAGATCGAGGCCGGCTTACACCAACGAGAGCAGCAACAGCGCTGGTGCACAAAAGGCGTGTCGACGGCGGGCTTGGATCGGAGTGTGGAGCCGATGCAGATGCAATGCGTGCGTAAAGGACCGGCAGGGCGCCATTGTTATGTAGTAGGTGGATGGTATCAACAACAGTGTACACCGTGAGTAAGCATGCCGGCCTATACACCCACTGGGGCAGCAGGTAACCAGCCATAGCAGCAGCCATAGCAGCAGCCATTAATACACAAGCAAATCCAGCCAGCACGTCAAGGGGCATGGACAGGCTGCAGGTGCGGGAACAGGGCTCATGCACGCCACCCAGACGTGTGCACACTGCAGCTGTCTGCGCCTGTCGTGCACAAGGACGCACGCCTGATTCGAATCTGGCCCAAATCGGCATCCAGCACAAGGCCGCTTCAACACTGCACACTACTCTTGCCACCATCCGACCCTTTGCTGCTGCCATCCCTGGACGGCCCGAGTCACGGCGGGCACCACTCCGAGGAAGGATGTGGGCGGCCAAGAGGGCGCCGCAATGCTGCTCCACGTCCTCGCTGTCCGTCCTGTCCTGCCCACTGCGCCCCAACCACCACCACCGCCCTCGCCCTCATCAACACCACGATAATGCTCTAGTGTGTACAATGCTCTTGTGCAGCCCAGCGTCAAGATTGGATGGCGGCCCTTGCACCCGTTGCCGCCGGCGTCTCTCGTGAAAACAGGCCAGCCGTTAATCCCACGACCTCCCGCCCCTGACAGCAAGCTGGCCCGTGCCCCCCAGAGCGGCCCTGCGCCAGGCAGGGATTAAGCTTCTTTCATTTCCTCTAACCGACGCTTGCGAGAGCCACCCATGTCTAGTTCTCGCGTCCCTCCTACCCCCAGCATCCAGTCCGCGCGCCTTGCCAGGCCGTCCCCAAAAGCCATGTTTCCCCCTGGCTGCCACCCTCCTCTACTACCCGCAGCAAGCTGGTTTTGAGCTCACAATCCATCGGTCGCGTAAAGCTGCTCCACGCCTCCGCCCTC
Organism: Bipolaris zeicola 26-R-13; assembly: GCF_000523435.1. Taxonomy (NCBI): domain Eukaryota; kingdom Fungi; phylum Ascomycota; class Dothideomycetes; order Pleosporales; family Pleosporaceae; genus Bipolaris; species Bipolaris zeicola. Next base: position 8,191 of record NW_006912231.1, on the reverse strand, counting down.
GCTCACTCAACCCAGTCTCTCGTCTTCGTCCGGCTTGCTACTGCTGCTCTGCGGTTTCAACTGGCACAATCTCCCCAATGTGTTCATCCTAGTCCTTCACTGTCATTATAGTACTACTACTACTACTACTACACTGGTCCCCATCTGCAACCACTCCCTCCTTCTCCCTCTTCACTGTCCCACGCCCAACTCGATAGGACCCAACTTCACCTTCTCGCAATGGCTCCCTCTCTGAGCCTGCGCCCTCGCACCGGCGCCAGCGAGCGTCCCCCAACCAGAGACAATGCCGACCACAGCCTCATCATCCCCAGCCGGACTTCGTCTCTCCACTCGAGAATCACCCAGCCGCTCCCCTCTACCTTGAACGTCAAGCAGGGCGCCAGAAGCCCCAAGACGCTCACCCATGCCTACATGGTTTGTGGTGTTGGTCGAGAGCCCTCGCAATGGGTCAAGGCTCCCGCTCCCGCTCAGGGCAAGATTGGCCACATGAAGGGTGCCGTCGGAACTTTCTGGCTGCCCGAGATCTTGGGAAGCAGCCCCAGGCTCGAACAGGATAATGAGATTGCCAGGTCTCTGCACTCTGCCATGAGGGTATGTTTGCAAATGCCTCACGATACCCCCCCATTGTCACTTCAGTCTGCTAATTCACATCGCAGGCATGCTTCCCTCACGATGTCGAGATTTGCACTGGCAGAAGCCAGCCCCACTGCGTACACCACTCGTTCGTTCTGCAGCAGGATTCCTCTCACACTCTGTATGGTATTGCGCTCCGTGTCTGGTCGCGCGCCGACGAGAAGAGGGCCGAGACTATTCGCGACCTGCGAAAGCGAATCGAGCCCGACTTCTACGACAACCCAGAGGAGACTTACTGGATCCCCTACTGCCTCAGCTTCCTCTCTCGCTATCCCCTGTACAACTTGCTCGGCGACTACCTCCGTGGTATGTGGATTCACTGGAACAAGGCCACCAACCTGTTCCACGCTGAGGAGGTATCTCGCATCCTCAGTTTCCCCGCACCACGCCTGAACGACTTGGTCCGCATCGACATGAAGGACTATGCTCTGTGCTACCAATTCCCCTCCTCGCCCACCGGCTTCCAGAATTTTGCCATGTGGCCCCTCTTTACCTGCTTGTCAATTCCCAACATTGTGGGTGTCATCGAGGCTGCCCTGTCACCAACCCGACGCATCATCTTCACGAGCCACTACCCCGCCATGCTCACTGTCGCAGCCGAGACCGTGCGCTTTTGTGTAAGGGTGTACGAATGGAGCGGTCTCTATGTGCCCGTAGTTCATGCGCGTCACGTCAAGGATCTGGTCCAGGAGCCGGGTCCGTACATTCTTGGTGTCACCTCGGAATGTCGTTCGCTCTTCACGGCCCCAACCGATGCTCTGGTTGTCGATCTAGACCGTAACTTTGTGCTTACGTCAAGTCCCCCAACTGCTCTTTCGGCTGGCCAGAGGACCAAGATGATTACTCGCTTGACCCAGGCTCTCAATGGCGAAGTCGCACCAACAGGTGTACCACAGCATCTGCGGTCAGCCTACGGTGGTGGCAAGCTCATTCCCGCTGGCCAGATTATCGTCATGCGTGGCGAGGTTGAGAGCATCCAAGACCCCGACTGGTGGTCTCAGGATTCTGTCATGTCCGTCATGGACCACGTTTGTGAGAAGCTTGTAAGTACCAAACCATTCAATGCCGTCTCGCCTGCATCTAACATTTTATTTAGGGCCGAAACACTGGAGTCAAGGCAATCTTTGGCGGTTCCGTCAAGAAGCCACTCATGACCAAGGTTTCTATGCGTCACTTGAACGAGATTGTGCGCGAGCGCAACCAATACTCACGTGACGCTCAAGAGGCTTGGACCGACTTTATCAACCTCAAGCAGCGCATGGACAGCGAGCTGGGCAAGGTCACCAAGCGAAACAACTTCTTGGTCGAGGAGCTTGAGAGCTGGAAGCAGCAATTCCTCAAGTTCCAGGCTTTCGCTGAGCAGCTTACCAAGGAGACCCAGGATCTCAAGGTCAAGATTGAGAACCACAAGCGTGAGAACCGCCGTCTCAGCAGCCTCATTGATCAGCAAAAGGACGATGCTGCCAGACTCACTGTCCGCCTCTCTGGCACTGAGAAGCAGCGCGACGATGCTCTCGAGGCTCTCGTTCTCCAGCAAGAGATCGCCGAGGAGCTCGAGCGTGAGAGGAAGAAGAACAAGAAGGAGCTCAGCGCTCTTCAGCACACCAACTCTGCTATCCTCCGCCAGCGCGACGAGGCACAACGCGTTGTGCTTCACCTCCGTGCTCTCATCGAGGGCCAGACCCACCACATGGAACACATTGTCAAGTCCCTCAACCAGGACGACATGTCAAACTACATCGAGGCTGGCTTCGATGATGTACCTGAAGAGGACGAGGAGGACCATTTCCAGGATGCCGAGACCAAGTCTCAGGCAACTACCCACCGTTCTATCAAGGACAAGTCTGAGGTTGGTACCATTCGTGGTGTAGCTGGTGTCGACAGCCGCCAGGAGTCAAGAGCAAGCACTGCTCAAGGCAAGCACCTTGAGGGCGAGGATGTCTCACCAGACATGGAGCACCGTCTCTTCAACAGCCCTGCACGCAACTCCAAGCGCTTCTCGAACCAGTCCATGGTCGATGTTGCTGACCGTGTCCTCCGAGACAAGACCGATGCTATCGCATATATTATCCGCAACATTTCCGAGCAATGCGCCGCAGCTGTAGAGGGTCTTCAACTCGCCCAGCGCGCTGACATCGAGGAAGACAACCACAGTGATCGTCGCAGCAGCGTCGGACAAATGTCGCACGGCGGCCGTACCCAATCCACCATTGGCAGCGAGTATGGTGATGAGGAGAGCATGCTCCGCCCCGGTCGCGGATCAAGCATTCCCCCCACCCCAGACCTAAGCCACAGGTCCAGCACTTCCATGTCCATGGCCAGCGCCAGCACAACGCCAGACCGGTCAAGCCTACAGCACCGATCTCACGACGTGCCTGTTGTGCCAACACGCATCTTGGAAGACGATGACGATGTCGAAGGCAACGGCAACAACGACCTCCATTCTGACATGGTACCCGTCTCCAAGTACGCACAGCCGCTTGGAAGGCCCAGCGGTAGCATGCGTCACATGTCGTCGCGTTAAGTGAAAAGCGTGCAAGAGATGAGGACTCTCTTGGTGTTTTGAATACTTGTTATTTTTCCTTGTTTTTGAACAATCTTGATTTATCATTAGCGATCGAGACGAGATTAGCATTGATGCCCTTTTCCTAACCTTGAACTGGCGTTGGCGTCCTTTTCCTTTCTACTTTCTCCATGGATGGAGGCCTAGTGCCTTCACATCTCAAAGTTATTTCATTCTCCTTTTGCATCTTCTCTCGTTACTATCTTTGAGAGAAGCTTTTTTTCGCCATCTTAACGAACCCGGAATGGGGACTTATTCCTTATGTACGTTTTTTTATATTGCGATGAGTGAGATAGCTGAATCACTCATTATTTTTTTAAACTCTATTTCTCTCATACCCTTCGGCGAAGAAGAGAGGAGGGAAAGAGGAGAGCAAAACTCCCAGGGAGGAAATCAGGTTAAAGGTGGCAGGAATGGGGTGTTGGGCTAGAAAAGAGGGAAAGGATGGTGATGGGGGCATAAGGAAAGAAGGGAGCAGGGTCCCATCTTGTACAAGGCGGAAAACTGGTCTGCAATAGTCAGTCAGTTGCCTTGGCCCACACCTTTTTGGGTTTTTTCTCATCACTGGCTTTGGATGAGCTAGTGTTTTGAGATTTTGTGGGGTGGTGGTCGTCTGACCTTGTGTATCTTCTCTTTCTATTTTCCTTTTACCTCACTCCCTTGTTTGTCGTGTGGTGGTCGTCGTGGTCGTCGTGGTTGGCTGTGTTGCTAGGAATAACATACCACCTTTTTTCCTTATGTTCTTTCAATTGCACCTATTTTGATGTGTTTGTGTCTCTCCTTTCTTTTCTGTCACTGAGTGAGGTGAATATACATATATATATATCTCATCCTGGTTCTCTTTTTTTAAATACCATTAGTAATTAATACCCTTTTGTAGATTTTTTGGACAAAAAGTTTTGCTTCACATATTTCGTTTTATGTCGATTAGATTATATCACTTGCAGGATAGACTAGAAGAAAGCGGGGCTTGGATATGAATACTAGACCTTTCTATCTGAATGAACAGGATCTCACAGCAAAAAAAATCAATATTAAAGGGACTGTGCTTGTCTATTGCACTGTTGCGGTACGGGCAGTTTTTATCCGGCTGTTTGCTTCTCGCTTCACCGGAAGGTGGGGGTTACGGGGCTGAGCCAGCGCCTGTGTACTTCGTGCTTCAAAAGCCTGCCCTCATAGCCTGCTGCTAGCATCATCACCTCCGCACTGCCTTGACTATATTTTCTCGTGCTACAGTTATGCGACTTCTTCACTTTGATCAGTTTGGCCGACTCCTCTTAACAGACTTTCACGGGAAGCCTGTCCCACCATATGCTATTCTTTCACACAGATGGGAGGAATCAGAAATTCTCTTTGAAGACATAGCTAGCGAGACTTACAAAGAGAAGAAGGTCGGCTATCGCAAGCTTCTGTTCTGCGCTAAACAGGCGGCCCAAGACCAGCTCCAGTACTTCTGGATTGACACGTGCTGCATCAAAAAATGGGACAGGCTTGAGCTCTCGCGAGCGATCAACTCAATGTTTCGCTGGTACAGAAAAGCAACTAAATGCTATGTGTTTTTATCGGATGTATCCAATACAACGGACACAGTACAGAGCACCAACTGGGAGGCATCCTTCCGGGCAAGCGCGTGGTTCACTCGAGGCTGGACACTCCAAGAGCTGATTGCGCCAGCATCGGTGGAATTTTTCTCCTGCAAGGAACAGAGGCTAGGGGATAAGAGTTCCCTAGAACAACTAGTGCATGGAATTACTAAGATTCCGCTCGCAGCACTGCGGAATCATCCCTTAGACAAATTCTCTCTACACGAGCGAATGCATTGGGCCGACAATCGCGTCACCACTGAACAGGAAGACATTGTGTACTGCCTTTTTGGACTTCTAGGTGTAACCATGCAGATTAACTATGGCGAAGGGAAGGAAAAAGCATGGAGAAGACTTCAAACAGAAGTCGAGGCAACTAACAGAACACCTTCCATCATTCCATTTTCCCGCAACGAGCATTTTGTCGGACGAGAGTCTCAGCTTGCCGCTCTACAGGCAAATTTGGTCAGCAACGACCATACTACTACGACAACTAGATTGGCCATAGTAGGACCTGGCGGAACAGGCAAATCGCAGCTGGCGCTAGAGCTTGCATACAGAGTAAGAGAGGAGATCAAGACTTGCTCAGTGTTTTGGTTGGATGCAAGCAACATGGAAAGTCTTGAACGTTCGTACTACAGCATTGCCCAGAGGCTCAATATTCCTGGATGGGATGACGAAAAGGCAGATGCAAAGCAGCTTGTAAAACTTCATCTCGAAAAAGAGGATACAGCACATTGCTTGCTGATCTTTGACAACCTAGAAGACATCACGCTACGAGCTGGTGAGATTTTGTCAGCAGGGGGAGTAGGTTTGACTGCCTACCTACCTCAATCCACGCGATGCTCTTTCGTGTTTACAACAACTGAAATCAGCCTAGCTGAGCAAATGGCATCACAAGCGCTTATAGAGCTACAGGAGCTGACACCAGACTCCGCCAAGGAGATGTTGAAGAACTACTTGAACAGAGACAAAAATTTCGATTCAACCGAGGAGCAGCAAGCGAGGATTTTGCTGCAAGAGCTTTCACATCTTCCGCTAGCGATTATCCAAGCAGCAGCTTATATCAATGTCACGGCTGTATCACTTGAGGGTTACCAATCAAAATTGAAGACACAAAACGACTACGATGTCAAACCAGATAGTAGTCCATCAAGGGAAAGACCACAGAGGTTGGGAGCAAAGGATCCTGTGGCCACCACGCTATTCATCTCCCTCGACGAGATCCGCCGTAGTCATGCGCTTGCAGCAGAATATGTGTTACTTGCGGCCTGTGTAGCCTCCAAGGATATCCCGTTTGAACTCTTCGAAAACGAAAACATTCGAGAAAGAGAAAATGCTATACAGGTACTCAGTAAATACAGGCTAGTCACTCGGCGGCCCGAAGATTCTGCACTGGACTTGCACCGACTGGTTCATTGTGCATTGCAGGAATGGCTTCAGCAGCACAATCAGTTTCAGGAGCAGATGGAAAATGCCATCACAAAGCTACTTCGGATCTTCCCAGACCACAACCATCAGAACAGGAGTAAGTGGAGACGATTGTTTCCGCATACCAAGTACGTTCTGTCGTACAAGTCTCCTGGAGTAGAGGATGGCAAACAGTCAGATCTGGTATGGAAATACGCAAGAGCATTGGATAGTGACGGACATTATAATGAAGTGGAAGAGCTGTTGACACGATTGATGGGGACGAGAAAGAGGGGACTCGGGGACGAGCATCCTGATACGCTGACCTGCATAGCGAGCCTAGCAACAACGTATAGAAATCAAGACCGGTGGAAGGAGGCTGAAGATCTAGAGGTGCAAGTACTAGAGATAAGCAAGAGAGTACTTGGGGACGAGCATCCTAACACGCTAATTAACATATCAAACCTAGCGTCGACGTATTATGAACAAGGGCGGTGGAAGGAGGCTGAAGAGCTACAGACACAAGTACTAGAGATAAGGAAGAGAATACTTGGGGACGAGGATCCTTATACGTTGACTGACATGTCAAACCTCGCGACAATATATTCTGAGCAAGGGCGGTGGAAAGAGGCTGAAGAGCTACTTCTACGGGTAATAGAGATGGAAAAGAGAGTACTTCCGGACGACTATCCTAAAATACTAATTACTCTTACGAATCTAGCGATGACGTATACGGAGCAAGAGCGGTGGAACGAGGCACAAGAGATACAGCTGCAAGTATTCGAGGTAGGAAAGAGGATACTCGGGAACGAGCATCCCCTCACACTAGTTGGCATGAGTAATCTTGCCTTTACTCTCAAGCATCAAGGACGGGCCCGAGAGGCTTTGTCTCTTATACAGAGATGTTGCCAACTGTACGAACGAGTCCTTGGTGCAAATCATCCGAGTACAAAAAGGGAACTTCGTTGGTTAGATAGGTGGCGGGCAGAGAGTGAAGAGGAGCACGTTTAGTTTTTACTATTTGCCTTTCCTTTTTGTTCTAGCCTACGAAAAATCATAATGTATAATAAATCTACTACCCTAGACGAGAATACCGACATAAACAATCGAAGCAGTATAGTGCTTACACGGACTGGCATATAAGTGTCTTTCTTTCCAGGAGCTCGGATAAGTTTATACTTTGACGGATATCCCCATAGGGGTAAGAGGAAGAAGAAGAAAAAAAGGTTATATCTCTTAATGTATATTTTGTGGGATACTCCATTCCTTCCCCCCCCCCCCCCAAAAAAAAAAAGAGCAATCCAAACCTACCTGACTAAAAACCATTAGGTTCAGCCCCATGTGATCTGCAGTTGGGGGGGGGATAAAGTAGCGAAAATAGCATAGAGTCAGGACCCTGCATTTTCCCTTTTTCTCCTTCCTTTGCTCATAAGCTTCCAGAGAAGAAAAAAAAAGAAAACGAGAGATTTAGAGAGATGAGGAAAGACACATGTTTGTGCGTTGTCGAGAAGAAGCCCCGCCCCTAAGAAGAAAAGAAAACGTCATATCAATACGTGGCGAAAAAAAAAGGTCATATCTTCTCTCTCTCTCTCTCTCTTTCTCTCTTTCTCTCTTTCCCTCTTTGCCCCACGTAGATAAAGGCAAATACGATATATACATATAATAAGATCCTTCACATATAAGGCACCAGATCGTACGAGAAGGATTTAAACTTTCTCTTTCTCCACTCACGTTTAAGCGAATCACCCAAAAGTTTCCGAGTCAGGGGTAGGGGTGTATCACAAAAAGTGGTGAGTAAAAGGATCCGTGGGGGGGTTTAGGAACCAAGAGTCTTTTTGAACTATTATGCTCGCATACTACTTTCTGTGAAACATGTGATAGTGTTGGTGGGGTTTGAGTCATGGCGAGATGATTTAGTGGTTCGGGTTGAGTTTCCTTTGCTATTCCGTACGTACGAAAGAGCAATGGGTTATGGTCGGGCTGTTTTTGTTAATGTCCGGGG